>NW_008658924.1:53794-55809 GCF_000695815.1 Acanthisitta chloris
GAAGGTGAGAACTGGCAGACACCATGTGCCTCCTCGTGGAAGCTTGAAGAAGCCTCTTTCATTTCTTATTTCTGATAGCATTTAACAAAACATATTAATCAACCATCAATCCACTTAGCTGAAAGTAGCAAAACCCTCAGCAGCTCCAAACAGCCCAATGGAAGGAAAGGCAAAACCCAGTTTGGCAGACAAATCTGTTAATAATCTCTAAATGAACATGGAATTTCCCTCCAAATTTACACTGGCTGAAAGGCAAGATGACAATGCTGCATCTTCTGCCAAAGTTAGACAACCTTCTATTAATAATAATTTAAACAAAACAACCTCAAATATTGTGTGTATCCGTTTTTTACTCAGCACAATACTGTGACATCAGAAAGAATTACAGAAATTAAAGGCAGTTCTGGTGCATGGTTCTTTTTCCCTTGAGATAAACATCTGTGAACAAGAAATTAAAAAAGGTAAAAAGATACACTAAAATGTGATTATTTCTGAAAATAACATTTTGTCTTTGCTTTCCCCAGTGCACGTTTATTTGTCCCAAGCTTCTAGCACTGACAACACTCTGGGTAACTCACTTTTTGTAACACCTCGAAGCAAGTTTCAGGCCGAGGAGAACCTGAAACCTTCGTGGCTCTTACAACTCAGAGCCCCAGTCCTCAGTCACTGGTGCTGAGACCACCATTTGCCAGCATTGCTGTTGGTTTGCAGATGAGGTATCACATCAGGTGAGCTTTTCTACTTGCATTCTTGATTGTTGGCATGTGCTACTGAGATAATCCAACCTGGAAATCACCAAATTAGGGATTAACATAAACATATGCAGAGAATTATTGGCAGTTCCATTATTGAGGTGCCTGGATTCAAGGAAAAATATCAGAGGACTGTAAAAAGAGGCACCATGTGGAAGATCTAACCACCAGCTTGTAACAGCTGATCACTGACCTCCATGTCACAGCAATTTCTTTGAAAACCCCTTTTTTTTTTGCAGAGCACCTGTATCTAAGATTCAGAATCTAAGAAAGCTTCATGCCACCACAGCTGCACTTACTGGGAACTGCAGAGATGAGAAACCCTAAATTCAAACACACAGCTCTGCTGTGGTGAGGGAGCTAATGGGAAGGTTTCACTCAGAGGAAGAGTTCAGCTCACTTGCAGCAGAGGAAGGCACAGATGCTGTCCTTCCTCTGCTCCAGGGATTACAAGGCCATTTCTGTTTTGTGATACTGTCTGTTACCACATTTCTTTTAAAACTCCTGAAGAAGTAAGAAACACACACATTTCATATGGGCAATGACCTCCCATACTCTGCTGAGCCTCTGTGCATGAAATTGATGCTAAAAACCTCCACTTGGTACAAGCAAAGCTCATGGAGGAGAAGTTCTGTGCTGAATTACAGTGTCAGTGCTTTAATTCTGTTTCTTTCCAACTTGATACTGAAAACGTCATGAAGAATTTGATGCCTAACAAAAAAGGTTTCAGAGGATGTCCCAAAGCCAATTCATGAACCACCCCTGCTACCATGATGGTTGTGTGTTGGTTTCTGGGTATGATTTCCTTATAACCACACTGGAGTTAATGATCTACACACAGACTCCCTAGGAGATCCCTCAAGAAAACAGTGCCAGATTTGAAGTACAAATTCAAACCTTCTAAATCCAAATGTGATTTTTTTTTAGTGACAAAAAAAAAATCACCGATATTAAGAGACTCCAGAAGCAAAAATGCTTAACTCTATAAACACTGGCTGAGCATGCTCAACACTCATGCTCAAGCTTTACTCCTTCTTTGCTTCCATCAAGAAAAAATTCCATGCCTCTGGCAAGTCTTGAGCCAGAGACAGCATTTACTACACACCAACTCAATCTAAGGCTTGTGGATTCCACTTATGAAGCACATGATTCTCCCTGAAAACATGGGTTGGCTTCAGCAGGTTTGTCATGGAAAAGAAACTTTAATACCAGGCAAGGGGTGTCATTTTGCTTGTCTGTTTGTTTGGATTTGAGGAAGTTGCT
>NW_008658924.1:55849-62871 GCF_000695815.1 Acanthisitta chloris
CTGGATTCTATATGGAAAAAATGTACCAAAGAGGTGAAGAGAACTGAAAAGCAGAAAACCTGCTAGAATGTACCAAGCAGTGTAGGTTATCAAAAGCAGCTTTCAAACACAAGTGAAGGGACAAGGATGAGATAAAGGCAGAAATTAATTTATTTATACAACATTATTCCAGACATTCAATAACATTTCTTTGGAGAAAGCTTTATTACCCTAAAGCAGAGGAAGTTAGGATAATTTGAGACTGGTTTTTCCATTCACTACTAGTCATACAACTACTTGAACATGGATACTATCCCTAAAAGTTGTGCGTCACGTCAGCGGATATTTCCTCCTTCAAGACTTTTGAAAATGAGAATGGGCCAATGGATGAATTTTTCAAAGTGCTACTGTTGTGGCTGTTGTGTCCTGCTGCTGATTGATCTTCAGAATGGCTTTGTGAAAACAGGGTTCTTTGAAACAGAAAAAAATAGTCTTTTCATTACTACCAAACTAAATTAAGATGGGGAAGATTTCTATTCCCTCGATAACTGATACAGGCTTTTAGCTCACAGGTCTGAGCCTTGAACCATGCACACATTCCTCTCTACTCCCACTCTTCATCCACATGCCAAACCCTTACAACACATCTGCCCTCAGCTCCTCAAAGGGCCTCGAGTCTCTTTTTGCCCCCTTAGAACTGGTTTGACACTGGTGCATCAGGAGCACTTGTTTCAGGACACATCCACACGTCTCTCTCCAGCCAGAAAAACTCAACAAAATGCTGTGTCTCAGGTCAGGCTCCTTGCCCTCTCCCAAAAAGCCATGGAAAATCCTGCAGCTGGGAACCAATCAGCTTCTTATCAGCATTCAATAGAGTGTGAGCAGGACAAGCAGGTGAAAACATTTCCATTGGTCCATGTTGTATTTGATACTACACCCTAAATTTCAACATTTCTGATTGGCTTTTATTTGCCAGTTAATTTTAGCACGTTCTTTACCATGGCCCCAATGCCATCAAAGATGTGATGCAGTTGTGTTTCACACATAAATGCTGGGGTAGTCACCACCTTGTTTTTTGTATCCACATGAGCTTCGTAAAAGGGAGTCAAGGAAAACACAGACTATGTCTCACTTGCAGGTGCTGTCTGCAAACTGAACCAGCATTGGCAAATCCTCACAACTTCACTACCCTGTAAAAAAGCATCTCCAAATATCTTATACCATCCAGCTGTAAAGACAGCTGCAACCCATATTCCAAGATACTCAAAGCTATTTTTGCTGGAAATACAAACACTGCAAGAGAAATCTGTGGAAACACTCAAACACAAGAAAACCTATGAAATTCCTCAACTGTAATAAAGTATCTCTGAGTACAGACTGATTACAGCATCAGCCTGTAAGAAAAGAATAAAAACCTCACAGAGATTATAACTTGTGCCAGTTTTAAAGGCAAATTCACTCAGCATTTACTGCATTACCAGGTGTCCAAGGGAGTTTTATGGTAATGACTAAGAACTGCTCCTAACTACACAGCTGTGTAGTTACACAGACACAGTAGTTATACAGCTGTGTACAGAAGACACTGTTTCTAATCCTTCACTGTATCACATGCTCTGTGCTACACAGTGAATATTCCCACAAAAGTTTGAGTGGAAAAGCACAGATCCTGCATGTATTCCCTCCTGTAATGACACATTACTAAACTCTCTGGACAAGAAATTAACATGAAAGGATATGGTTACTTCTTTGACACAGTGCTTTGCTCCCAGCTCCTTAATGGCTCCTGCAGTCCCAGCATAAGGCCACTTGCCACCTTCCTCTTCTTCATGGCCCACGGTTACTTCAGCACCAGAGAGAACCTTTGCAGCCAGCACTGGTGAAATGCAGCACAGACTGCAACAAAAGGAGGTGTAAGAACAATCCCACAACAGCAATCCTTCAAATCTAGGCCATAACTGAAAAGATTCACACGGACACAGTCTCACACATCTGAAAGACATCACAAGGCAACTTCCAACTCAGCATTTTCTTAGCTGCTTCTTTGACAAACACACACACATCTTGAAAAACACATTTAAAAATAGGCTATAAGTGATAGATAACAGAAGATACTTTACCCAGTTCCAACAACAGGTTCACATTTCGACAAAACATGCTGTCTCCATGTATCAACAATATACATACCCAATAGGTTTTCCTGCTTTGTGGAAGTCTTTCAAGACTCGTTCAACTTCTCTGTTCACCTTGCAGTCTTTCCCATCAACAGCAAAGGTAGATCTGTCACAACAAGAAACTTCATACAAACCTCAGTATAAACCTACAGAGGTACCTGCCCATCTGCCCTGAGCCTGGCTCCAAAGGGTCAGCACAAACTTCACAGCTTCTAAAGGTGGATGAAAAAGCCTGAAATTGACCATCAATGTTTTAGCCAAAATGATTCACTTCTAAGGCTTTGCTCTGTCAGAAAGTTCCTTTCTTGCTATAATCATCTGGAAACAAGAATTAACAAATCAGCTTTCTATGATTACTGAGAAGGGGAACAACAATCTTTTCAAAGAAGAAAAGTACGTATGAAGAAAAGGGAAATAACAGTCATGTTTCTCAAAGCCAACAAAACAGTAGGTCAGTGACAAGATAATCACTATTTCACATACTAACACTTTTTTGTCCTTTTACTTTTTTTGAGTTAGCTGTTGCTTTATTCTTAGTAATTCAAGAGGGACTTTTTGGTAGGCAGGCAGGAAAACCAGAAAAATAACTCTAGGATCCCCTGAAACTATTGACGTTTTACCTTCACTTCCTTCAAGCTCAAAAAGAATCACCAGAAGGTTGGAGGGGAAAAGGACTACTTATGCATTATATAAATTCCAGAATTCTCATCAACATTGTCCAGAAAAATTAATTTTAAAACATTTAAATTTAAAACATGACACTGCCCATACAAATTATGAACACCACAACTAAACTCCAAGACTTTGAAAGTTTTCCCTGTTAAGTAGGGATTACATATGCAGCAAATAAGGCCATTTGTTGCTTCCTGATTTTATTGTGTGAATCATAGTATCACAGAATGGTTTGGGTTGAGTACCTTAAAGATCATCTAGTTCCAGCTCTCTGCCATGGGCAGGGACACCTTCCACTAGCCCAGGTTGCTCCAAACCCCATCCAGCCTGGCCTGGAACACTTCCAGGGATGGAGCAGCCACAGCTTCTCTGGGCAACCTATTCCAGTGCCTCAACACCCACATAGTGAAGAATTTTTTCCTCATATGAAGCCATTCCCCCTTGTTCTGTCACTCCAGACCCTTGTAAAAGTCTCTCTCCATCTTTCTTGTAAGCTCCCTTCAGGTACTAGAAGGCCACAGTTAGGTCACACCAAAGTCTTCTCTTTTCCAGGCTGATTATGCATAGTTAATTATGAACATTTAACTGAGGAGTCTAATGCTTAGCTGGAACTCACAAGTTTTTAGCAGCTCCAAATCCACCAGGGAATATCACAGCATCATGTTCTGCTGTAGTAAGCTTAGCCAGGCTTGCAATTTTACCACGGGCAATTCTTGCAGATTCCACTAAAACATTCCTTGAAGAAACAGAAATAAAACAATGAGATTCATTATTTGCACACAGAACAGCATAAATAAAGTTTTAGCAGAAGAAGAGAAGGGAGGAAGCAAGAAGGGCAGTAGTATTTAATAACTGAAGCTGTTGATGCTTCTGAAATACAACTGCTGGGAAACACAGGCACTGAGAGGCTGTTTATAATCAAGTCCAGAAAACTCATGTAATATCTTCTCTCCAAACAAAACACCAGCTGGCATAAAGCTACTGAAAGTAGTGAGCAAAGTGCTACAACTGCTACAAGAAGGAGGGCAAGTTTAGGTTAGATATGAAAAAAAGTTTTTTCCTGTGAGGGTGGTGAGACACTGGCCCAGGTTGCCCAGGGATGTGGTGGCTGCCCCAACCCTGGTGGTGTTCACAGCCAGGTTGGATGAGCCTTGAGCAACCTGCTCTGGTGGGAGGTGTCCCTGCCCAGGGCAGGGGTTGGGACTAGATGATCTGTAAGGTCCATTCCAACCCCTAAAATTCTATGATTCTATGATAAATGCTGTTACAGGCTGCCAGATCTGAAGAACGTCTGAGAGACTGTGGCTCAGCAGTCACAGAAAACACATTAAACACAGCCTTACCTTGACTCAGCTTCAGCTGGTTGGCCTTTACTGTGGTCAATGACATGCATCTGAGGAACATCTGGAGCATACATGTGAACCTCAGCTCCCCCACGACTAAGGTGTACCAATACACTACAAAAACAGAGATAAAATGTGCAGAAAACCTTAAGGGAGAGGCTTTATCTAGACCCCAAGTCTTGCTACAAGTACTCCACCACCTGACTTTGAAAGAAGAGGAAAGACACATATCCTACCAAAGCACACTGAGCACATAGCAGCAAAATCCCTGTATGGACACCAAACTGCAGAGCAGAACAGAAAGCCAGTTTGAGGCAGGTAAAAGCAAGAGACAAGTTTCTTTCTTTGGTGCTCTTATGCAGGCAACCAGGAACAATATCAATTTCCCTTTTCAAATCTCCAGGTGCTATGGAAGAGTCCCATGATTAACATACCCATGTGTGCATTTAATCTAGGTCTAGGTGAAACTTGTCTTAGTAATTCACACTGAGAGTTAATAATTCAGTGTAAGTATTAACAATTCTAGTGTTAGATTTAGCCTCAGGAACAGAAACTCAGTGTGATGATGAAGTTAAGTCTGCACTTAACTCTCTTGAGATTGATAATGGAACTCTGAATTTCTGAAGGAAAGACAGCCTCTTTTAAACTCACTGTTCTGGCATCACATGCATTGTGCTGCACCTTTGTATAACAAAACCACTGCCAGAGCTCCCAGTTATGCTCTGAGAAAACTGTAAAGCTTCATCATACATCTCTCAGGGTGATTTTGATCACCCAGAGACAGCAAAACTAAATTAAACAGACTGCTGCAATGTAACTGAGACTTTTTTGGAGCCTTCATAAAGCAACTTACGCTGATGCCTCATGGATTTCTGTGCCATCATAGACACCACAACCAGACAGGACCTGCAGTAAGAAAATCAACAGAGTATTTCAGGTGATGTAAAACTTCCTACAGAATCTTTCACATGGTAAGATTAAAAAAAAAGAGGACTAACGAGCAACAAAAAAGTCATTCCACCCCAAAAAAACCCAACACAGCAACCAGCTCTTTAACTAAGCCAGTGAACATATGCTGTTAGCACTGGTGTCACCATCTGACACACTGCAGAACTGGCATTTCCTATTTATAGCTACCCATGGACAGGGCTCAGGAATAACCTGTATTTACTTCTTGGCTTCTACAACATTTATTCCTCAGTTAATTAACTGACATGTTACCCTTAGGAATGTTTTTACTGTGCACACAATGAGCTGTTCTGAGTGTCTATGACATCTTATTTATGAAGTACCCATGCAAAACACCTCCTCAATCAGATGCACATCCAACAGAAGTGGGACAGAAGTGCACTCTGAGGTGGCACTTTGGACAAACTACTTCACCTGCTGCTGTATTTTGTCAGAGCACCCACATCAGAGATCAACAGCTAAATCACTTTTAATGCAGTTATGCTGTATTAGCCACATTTTTCTGTAACAATGTGGTAATAATACTTTCAACTTGTTTATACATACTGGAGAATAAAAGGCACAAAGCAATCAGCTATTCTCGTGTGGCTGGACAGCCTTTGACAAAGCAGAAGAAGAAAGATCATGTTTTTAAAAACAGGGGAATAAAAGTAATTATAAGAACAAAACCAAACCAAAAAAAAAATCCAAAGGATTATCTAGTTCCTCAAAGTATATACATGAACTCATGTGGGGTTTTTTTGTTTGGCTGTTTGTTTTGAAAGGAAAAAATCCAGTTAGGAAGTCCATTTCCTTCCCCTTTTTTTTATTTTCTACTTTGCTCTCTTCCCTCCTGGTTTTATCTCGTTTCTTTTTTAAACTTGAAAGTTTTTAATCACAGACACATGAACAGAAACTCACACCTGAAAGTTAGAAATGTTAGATTCAAAGGGGCTTTCAGGTCACAATACCCAGTCCTCTGCTCTCAGGGCATGACATCCTTACCATCACTTCACAAAATCAGTAAGATCCATGAATGCTTTTCTGTCTCTGAACCTAACTAATGTTTTGGCGCTCTGATATTTAAGAGCTGCCTGTTACTTCAAAGCTCTTTATCTTTCTTTTGATTTAGACTGAATAAACACTCAAGCAACTGTGCTACAGTTACCTTCTGCAGGTAACACAAGTTACCCATTGTAAGTAGCACTTTTAAAACGCCCTTGAAACTCACTGAAACAAAGTACTAAACCACTGTCCTCATCTGTTATTTCAGTACCTTCTTGGTGCCAAATCTGCCTTCTACCTCATTCAGAAATTCATGTCAGGAATGTCAAAAACAACATTTCTTTTCCCCTCTCTAAAAAGCTGCCAAAATGACAGCATTCCTGGTGGGTTCCCTTACAGCCGTGGGGACTGACATTCTGCCCATTCCTGAGCCAGCTCTGCCCCAGACAGACTCCTCCATGCAGGTTCTCAGCTCTTTATGCCTCATGCTGTCAGGACCATGCCAAGCTCTAGCTTCAAACACTGCTCCAACACTGTGAATCCATTTGGAACTCCATCCACTGCCTTAATCCCCCTTTGGCCACCCCTGGCTCGTCCATCTCCTTCCTTTCGTCTTGGCAACATTCTCCACCTCCTTCCTGCAGCAGGACACGACCCCGTTTACATATTTCCCTGTACGGTGCCACCACCTCCCCAAGTCACGCCGCAAACCACCTTAACTTCGACTCTTTCTAACTCCTTTATTCTCCAGGCCCAGCGACAACGATACACCGAGTTTTCCCACGGCAGCTCTGCCTGTCCCCGAGTGCCCCAACTCTAAGCTGCTTTATCCCAGGTGCCGATATAACTCTGCCCAAACTCCCGCTGCCCAGGGAGGCCGCGGCCGGGGGAGCCCCGAGCCGCG
>NW_008658925.1:0-298 GCF_000695815.1 Acanthisitta chloris
CATATATTTAAATTCCTGGCATGATATTTTGCCCAAGTTCACCCCACCCCACTTGTTGCCTGTTTTTTCTCCAGATTCATGGTGTCCACCATGGTGGATTTGTGCTGGAAGCTGTTTGTCTGCTTTTTCTGCTGTCGAGTTGTCTCAGGAAGAGTGAGGAGGGAAGGGCATTATGTTGCTGCAGTGTATGAACACGAGTCCATCCTGAGCCCCAACCCGACAGCCCTGGTGGATCGTCGCTCTGCGCTGGAGCTCATGGGCAGGAACCTGGACATCTATGAGCAGCAAGTTGTGGCTG
>NW_008658925.1:572-6334 GCF_000695815.1 Acanthisitta chloris
ACCTAGCTCCTTTCTGGTTTCTTAAATGGAAGGTTTTGTTGAAAGGTTGTCTTACAGGCAGCTGTCCTTGGGTTTGGTTTCGTTCCAGTACTCTCAGTGGAAATTTCTGAATGTTTCTAAAAATTAAGGAAGCTAGATGCTTTGGAAATTAATGTTCCACCATTAACAGCTCTGTGGAACTAAAGTTTTCCATTCCTTTCTCCTACCCTACCATGGAATGGTTCTCAGTCTAAATATACTTAGAGGAGAGGGACTAGTATTTCTGGCTTTTCTTCTGCATAGCCTCCTTCTCTCCCGTCCCCAAGACAGCCCAAAGCTGGTTCTAGTCAGAGGAAAGAAGTGTTACTTGTCCCTGCACAGAGAAGAACTGACTTGCAGTTTTCACAGATCTGTTGTTCTGGGAGAGAATAATTATCACTTTTATATGATGTGAAAACATGGTTTGGGGTATTTTTGTTGGAGAAGTTCAGATGACTGGGAATCGCAGTCCAGAGGCAGAATAGCTATTTTAATGCAGCACTGCACCCAAGACACATAAACTATCCCGAAGCCATAGCATGGATAACATGTTTGAACTGACTTCTGAAAAATAACAGGAATTTGAAGTCTGGTGCTGCATTTGATCTAAGAGGAATCCACCTCATTTTCAGGAACACTTCATCTCTCCCTGAACTTCAGGTAGAGCCAGCCCAGTGTTGGCATGGGTGCATTTCCACCAGAATCTGCACTGCTTCCACAGTCAGGCAGCTCCTGAAATCAACACTTCCTGTCCAGCCCTATATAAATAACAATAATAATAATAATAATAAACAACTAAGTGGTACTCACCCTTAATGCAGGTACAGGACCTTTCACAAAGTTCATCTGCAAATAGTATAATTCTGAAAAAAAAATTAATACAGGTTTTAACCTCATCAGGGTTTACCCTGAATGATGTCGTTCTCATGACTCCTGTGAAGGGAGAATACTTTGGGTAAGAATTTGGATGAAGTATGCTCTTGTTTGCATGCCCTTAAAATAATGTCAGGCACATAATTTTCAAGATAAAGGTATGTGTCAGGTTAAGGGTTTTTTTATACAGAGTTACAACTACTATGAAGTTGAAGAAAAGATGCTTTCAAGCTACATTATTGACAAAACATAATTGGGTTATCTTCACCTCTTTACTCATGAGATTCCCTCTTTTCCTTTGCTTTGCCTACAAAACATGCCTTTGTTTTACCTACAGGGGGCACAGATCATTGTTTTTCCTGAAGATGGAATCCATGGCTTCAACTTCACCAGAAGCTCCATTTATCCTTACTTAGATTTCGTTCTGCATTCACACTCTGTGATGTGGAATCCATGCAGAGAGCCCTATTTGTTCAATGACACTGAGGTAAGCGTGGGAGTGATGTCTGCAGGGGTGGAATAACAGTGCTAGGTTTGTGCTTCAAGTGGGAAATAGCTCTACTTGTTTTGCTTAGGGAAGTACCTGGGCCTGTGGAAGGTGTCCCTGCCCATGGCAGAGGGGGGTTGGAATTAGATGGTCATTAAGGTCCCTTCCAACCCAAAGCATTCCATGATTCTGTGACTGTAAGCAAGAAGTTTAACAACTTGTAGTACCAGACTCTGTTTTCATGGATGCTCAGTTTGTACTGGTTTCATTCTTGGAGGAGGGTTTAGACACGTTCGTGCAGAGGGATTACCTTGTGTATGAGCCATCTGGATTTGTCAGCTGGTTTCATTCTTAGAGGAGGGTTTAGACACATTCGTGCAGAGGGATTAGCTTGTGTATGAGCCATCTGGATTTGTCATCTCCTCCTCCTCAGCTCTGAAATGGTAATTACCCTCTGGTGGGATAGGTTGTGAGTGAACAACACTGTTTGTTTTGAACAACATTGTTTTATAAGAAACAAGATAGTAGTATCTTCAGTTTTGGTGCATTCTTGTTACTAAGTTTAATGACCTAAAGACATCCGAACACTGTGACTCAGTGGCTGTGTTTAAAATGATTAGCCCAAGTAACAGGATTTAATCTGCTGCAATATAAAAGAAGTCATAGCATGACACAGATCGAGTGTGATTTGACACAGACCAAGTGTGATTACATAAGATGTCACCTGTATGTTACAGCATTCTATATAATGAAAGAAATCATGCATGTACCTGCTAAGCAGAATTTGTGTGCAAACATAAATCACAGTTCTAAACGATGACCTGCTTTGGCCTGTGAATCTTTACTCCTGATGCTCACGGTCGAGCAAGCAAGAACTTAGTTTGCCATTCAGATCCTGCCTGGAGATTGTAGGGTTGTTAGTCTTTGGTACAGTGCTCAGTGGTAGGGAAGAGATATCCCAGTAATACTGTGGTCTGTAATGTTTTATATTTCTTTCCTGTAACTATGCAAAGTCCATCCATTTACATCTCTGCTTCTCTAAGCTGTAGCTAGGAATCACTTTCTAAAAATCGATAATGAAAACATCCAGTTGCAGGAACAAGACATTGCAGTTGCAAATGAGCATTATTAGACCGTTGCTGTTCTAGAGATACACACAGATCAGTTGTGCTGCCTTGACAAAGCTTTCAGTTGATCCACAGTGTTTTAAAGCCATTGGTGCTCCTGCAGTAGTCAGAAGTTTCTGAAAATTAACACCCTTGAACTAGAGAGATTTATTTACTTACTTCTCAGGAAATAAAACCCAGATCGTTTTTTTCAGTGCTGTTATAGAATTACTATCCAAAATACTTTTCTGTCTACAAAGCTGCCGGTTCCAGTTACTTCATCACAAAATCATCAGTGCTTTTAAATTTTACAGACATGGCCAGTTTCCAGTTGAAAGCAATAATTTGGGAAGTATGAAATAAGTGATAGCTGCTTAAGTAAAACTCATTCCTCCATATTCCGAGGTGCTTACGTTTCTCTGTACTGTTCTCCAGGTGATTCAGCGCCTGAGCTGCATGGCACTGAAGAATAAAATATTCCTTGTGGCCAACTTAGGAACGAAGCAACCCTGTGAGCACAGTGATCCTCACTGTCCTTCTGATGGCAGATACCAGTTCAATACCAACGTGGCGTTCGATGCCAACGGCGTGTTGGTAGCCACGTATCGCAAACACAACCTCTACTTCGAGTATGCCTTTGACACCCCTCCAGAGCCTGACTACAAGTTCTTTGATACCCCTTTTGCTGGCAAGTTTGGCATGTTCACTTGCTTTGATATACTCTTCTTTGAGCCTGCAGTGCATCTCATCAGACAATATGACGTGAAGCAAATTGTATATCCCACTGCCTGGATGAACCAGCTCCCGCTCCTGTCTGCTGTGGAATTTCAACAAGCTTTTGCAACAGCTTTCAATGTCAATATTTTAGCAGCCAATATCCACCACCCTGCCCTGGGCATGACAGGGAGTGGCATATACACTCCAGTCAAATCATTCATCTACCACAACATGGAAAGTTACGGTGGCAAGCTCATAGTAGCAGAAATTCCTGTGAGTACCACAGGTTATGGGACCAATTTGGAGAGTAACAAAGGGTTCAGAGACAACTTACGTGGCTCATGCAGGACTTTGACAAGCACCTTGCTGGATGATCAAGTTTGCTACAAGGAGCAAGAAGAGACTCCTGGCAGAGTACGTGAAAAAGGAAATGAGCAGTCACCTCCCCTATTTTATGCAGAAATGATGTACGACAACTTCACTTTTGTTCCTGTATGGGGGGAAAAAGGAGAGCTCCAGGTTTGTGCCAATACCCTTTGTTGTTACTTAAATTACCAGAGAGTTGTTTTAACTGATGAATTATATGCTTTGGGAGTTTTTGATGGGCTCCACACAGTGCATGGCACATACTATGTCCAGGCCTGTGCCTTAGTGAAGTGTGGTGGCCTCAGCTTTAGCACGTGTGGACAGGAGGTTACGGATGCCACTGCTCTGATAGATTTCCAGCTGTGGGGAAATATGAGTACCCCTTACATCTTCCCTTTACTGCTGACATCTGGTATTACCTTGGACTTTGCTGATCACCTGGGCTGGAAAAACAACCACTATTTCATGAGCAAAAATAGAACATCTTCTGGCCTGCTGACAGCTGCTCTGTATGGACGATGGTACGAAAAGGACTAGCACAGATACTTGACTGAATCAGAAAACAACTGCCCTTAAGTTCAGAGTATATATCTTAACAGAAGTTGTTTAACATCTGTACTCCTTAGAGGTTCAGGTGTGTTTGTTACATGACCGACTACTTCAATTCCTCATTCGAAATGATCAGCAAAGCACTTGCCCTGAGAGCCTCTAAGTACAGTCTGTGCCATGGTAGCTTTCACCAGAAGGGAAAGATCTGCCTTGCAGAGGTAAAGGCTTGCTGTGATATATTGAGATGTTGTATGCTGGGCAAATAACACCTCTTATTTCAACTGAATTTGTTCCTTTTAATTTATTCCTTTGGTTTTCTGGGGTGCTGGCCAGGAGCATAGAAATGAATGGAAAACTATTGCAAAAGATAAAAATAGGGAAGGAAGTCATAAATGCCATGCATGACAAGCATGAAAATACATAGGTATACAGATACACCTACAGCTTGTATGTCCTGAGGTTTTGATTTCTGGTTAGGGTGCCATGATTTTATTTTTTTTCTTAGAGTCCAAACCTCCCAGCTGAAATCTTTGCCCACTTGGGCATCTGCAGTCTTGTTGCAAAACTCTGTGAGTTTTCTCATATACCTGTAACTAGTACCTGAATGTTACAGTTGCAAACATCTACAGAATAGCTAATCTGAGGAAGAGGATATCAAATGATTGTGAAAAACTAGACTGCAGTGAGACAATTCCTAAGGAAAACATCATCCAAAGACAACATCGGGAATGAATATCAATAACCATGTTATATCCTTTAACTTTCCCTGTTTAAAAGAGGGCTCATTTCAAGAATGTTTTGACTTCAAGGCACCTTACACATGTTTTATGAATCCATTCAAGAGGAGTTACGAAAAGCACATAAGGAGCTCTGGGACAGCAAGGTTTTTACATCAAAGCTTCATGTGCCAGATGGCAGTTCGGGCTGCTGGATGAGTAAAACACACCTTTCTTTCCAGAGCAATAACTACATAAGTGCTCTAACTGTTCTGCTGCAGTGAAGGAGTTGGGAAGAGAATAGTCAAAGGTTATTAATTTGGGGTTAAATTCAGGCAAGTTAAATGCATTCTCAAATTTATAATTGTGTGTAGTCTTGACTGTTACAACTTCATCTGCATAACAGCCATTGAGTAATGGCATAAACACAGCAGTTCCTTTGGTGAGTCCTTGTGTTCCAGTTGCTCAGACTATTAGGCCAAGAAGAGCAGAGTACTAACAGGAGAGCTGTGTCTCCATTTTGGTGGTCTGAATCTGTTCAAACCCACTGTGGTACTGACAGGTGCTCAGTCAGCTCCTGCTTTGAATAAACTCAGCTTGCTGGTTTCAAAAAGCAAAATAACTACAAAACTGCTGAATTTCTACCTCAAGGTTTCTGAAATATTTACACAGAATTTAGCATATAAATACTGATGATTTTTGGACTTAATCAAACCTTCCTTCTCCAGGCTGTGTCACTGAGAGTCAGGCCCTCATCAAACACAGCCTTGATACAGAAGCACAACAGGTCTGTTTATTCTGCAGCATATATTGGACAGAAACACGGAGAGGGGAATGTCTGTATCTTGTTAGGCAGAAACTTGCTGGTACAAAAGTAGGGCATTCTACCACAGGGTTTTTGAAAATCTTTCTTTGGTACCCATAGAGGTG
>NW_008658925.1:6359-16633 GCF_000695815.1 Acanthisitta chloris
TACAGGTAGGACAGAAAAGCATTTGTGATGCTTATTGATGCTTCTGGTACCACATGACAGGTCTGAAAGAATGAACAACTGGAGATTTCAGCTCTCAGGGCAAGTCTCCCCACTCCACTTCAGAGGCTAAAAAATATGCATGTCCTAGCACTGTTTGGGATTTAGTTCCCAAGCAGACTGTTACCACACCAAGGTAGACTGAGCAAGTAAATAGCGTTACATGTATTTGCTATGCTTAAGGAAAGAAGAAGTATTTATCTGTGAAATGCTTGCAAAGTGTGTCCCACGGGGCTGTTCTAACTCTGGGTGTGTTAAAAGCGTTAGAAAACAGTTCTGGCCTTATCACTTGCATGGGGCATGTGTCTCTGTCTCCTCCCTGAAAAGAGCAGGTGCTTAGAGTGTGTTCTCATACCTTGTTCCCTTCACCCGAGAAAGAGAAGCCTTTAGCAAAGAGACCCTGGAAAGGTCAAGCAGACAGTACTAGACGTGATGGATTACCAGTAAGTATCTATTCCCCTCTCCCATCCTGATATTTGAGTAACAACAGATGTATCCATGCTGAACTGGGGTGACCAGGCAGTAACAGTGCTTACCACCACACATCAGAGGCTTTGGGAAGTCAGCACTGGAGCAGCAATCCCAGCACTGCCCTGTTCCCAAACAACCTGGTGTTTGTGTGAGTGAAGGTACTTACCACTTACTGAGGAGGTGTGAGAGCCTTCAGTAAGGCTGATGTTCACACTCATGAAATACTGTAATGCAGCCTCTCATCTAATACCTTGTGATGGATATAAACAGTTTTGTTAAAGCTTGCTGAACCATTTCTGTCGTGAGAGTGGAGCAAAACCATACCTGAACACAAGGATCTGCTGATATGTGGGAAGGACAGCTGAAGTCTAGAATAGCTTTAAACTACTTGGTCTGTTGAGTGAAGTGACATCAGGATTTGGAAATTTGTACAGACACCAAAGGAACTTCCTTTTTGAGACAGACAGTGGGGAATAGTATCTTTAAAGGGCCTTGCCACTGCTCCTGGGGGGGAAAGACAACCACAGAAACTGTCTGTCCAGGTGGGGGTAACAGCATGTGAGTCAGAGGTGTTGGGGGTTCCTCATAAGGGATCTGCTGCTGTGGGATTCAGTGAATTTTCCAGGTGGGTATGGGGATAGTCTGCTTACAGTGAGATAAGCCATCAGAAAGCACACCAGAGGAACAGGTGGAGAACAGGACCTTGGAGTTCAGCTATTGAGAGGCATGTGAGCAGGGTGAGGAACTGGTGACACACTCGTACAATCTGTTCAGATCAGAGACCTTCACACTGCACAAGTGGGGGACAAGCTCCTTTAGGCAGAGCTCGACAAGTGAAATGAAAACCCCAGATATTCACAGGTTGAAGTGAGAGTTATCACTCCATTAAGTTTTTAATAGTCAACAGCAAGGGAAGTACTTCAGAGAGTCACTGTACTCTCCTTCCTCCCTGCCCTGGGAGAGCAGGTGTAGGCAACACAGGTCATACATAGGACACAGCAGTAGTACCCAGAGCAGGTCAAACACACTTCTGGTAGAAGAGATTAGGAAGGTTGAATTCAGTAAGATGTTAATAGAGTGTAAGAAAGATTTTTAAGATTTTAAGAAATCTCTGCAAACAACTTCAGTAACAAAGTTTGGCAAGGGACAGAAAATACATGCCAGAATAGGATGTGAATCATCAGATTTTGCTTTAAAACTATTTGAGTTATCTAATATATTCTTTTAACACAAAAGAACACGTGAGACCTCAGCCTTAACCTTTCAGAACTTGTCAGCTCCCAGGTACAATGAGAAGAAAACCTGCACATCTGTAATTTGCCAAGGCTTGAAAGCAGGTTTTGTTTCGCTCTGCTGTAAACCTGAATAGCAATAGTTCTGGTTGCTTCTATTGCAATTTTAATGAAAAAAAGAGAACGTTAAGGTGGGTTTTTTTCTCTTAAAATATTTAGTGACACTATCAATATGAAGACAGCTTGAAAGGCTCTTTAGGTTCTCTATTATTCAGCTATGTTTACATTTACATGGTGAATGACTGCAAGATTCCTTTCACTACCTCAGCTTGAAAACTGCCAAAACATACCATGGAATGGAGGGAGCTCAGTTTATCCTAATGTAAAATAACACACAGCACACTGGGGAAGCATGGATAATTTAGGTACTGCTTTATTTAAAGACACATACAGAGCTAAAGAGACTCAGATACCAGGTTGGAAAGAGCTGTGAGAAATCTTCAAGTCCTGCAGCAGGGATATTCCTCTTCTTCCCGTCAGCAATGTTCAGTTGCGAGATGAGTTGTAGAAATTGAAAATTTTTGGTTACATCTCTTAACTAATTTGCCCCCAGGGAAAGGGAACCAAAGCACTCTTGTGATCTTCCTGGGCTCTAGATGGCTGAACAACCGAACGAAATGCTCTCTCCAAGGCTGCCATTCCAGACCCTCTCTCCTGAGAGGATAACAGCTCAGACTGGGAGCCTGAGGGACATTGACAACATCCAGCCAGGCACCTGCTGCTCCTGTTAAGCAGTAAAACGAAGGGATTTTTGTGATAAGGCTTATAGATCATCATAATAACAATCATAGAGTATTTTCTTGAGAATATCCAGTTGTTTTGCCATTTAAATTAATGCACAGTGACACCTTTGCACTTAACATTCTGCAAAACATATGGATATTACAGTGAGGAAAGGACTCCAGAAAACGCAAACAAAGAGGCCTGCACTGTGTCTCTTCACTTGTCATAGACCCACAGAACATCCTGATTTGAAGGGAGCCACAAGGATCATTCAAGTCCAGCTCCTGGCCCTGCACATGATCACCCCAAGAACCACACCATGTGCCCGAGAGCATTTAACACCTCAGGTTTGAGTCCCTCAGATGCATGTTTTATAAATTCTCATCTTGCCCAACTTCAGAGTCACAGCTACATATTTATATAAAAAGGTTTTTCAGCCTAATCAGGATTCTTCTCCAACTGTCCTGTCAGTTTCTGCAGTGTATGAAAGGATTATAAGGAAATCATCACAAATCATTGAGATTACCATGAGGCAATTACTACCAATCTTGGATTTAAAGATTTATACAAGTTTGCTCGACCAGCCCTAAGAATTTAAATACTTACTTTTTCCTGATACTAAAATGAATTTTGCTGGTTTAAATCCACACCTATGGAGTCGTGTTAAAAGCTTAAACTACTCATTAAGAGATTAATAAAGGCCCTTGTCTCCAGAGTTGTTAGTCTGATTTCAACCAGGACTGGATTATCAGGAATTATTGCCATCAGGAGTCAATGCTTTTTAACCAAAAGCATGATGGCATTTCTTTTGGGAAGTGGGTATGTACCATCAGCAGAGGCGCAAAACAATGTGGTGGGACATGAGGAAGGTCCTCCTGCTGCTCCTGCAGCTGCAGCCAGGGAAGCCCACGGAGCTCCCTCATCTGTCCTGTGCACAACCTCCAATTCTCCAGAACTGCTGTTTCCATAAACACTTAGCCTTTTTATTTAGGTTTCAGTCTTTAAGATGTGCACCTCACTGATCCAAACACAGAATTGGGTAGTGTGGGCTCTCTGGAGGCATCTAGCATGTGGGTAACATTCCACAATTCAGACAAACTCCTCACAAGTCAGTGCTAACCAGGTCTTCTTGTGCAGTGTCCACTGCTGCTTGAGATCTTTCTGCAGGCTGCTCCTCTCACCCAGTTACTGCATGATCAACAGAAAGGTCACCACATTTCTTTTTTGGGAAAAGAGAAGCTGAGCTACCAAAACACTTGTGTTATCTTCAGCCAGCTGCATTTAATGAACATTCTCTTAATATTTTTTGTAAACGAGAATATAAATAAAGCATGTTGTTCTGGATTACTACAGTAATTGTTGTCTTTAAATGGACATAATCTCTGGGAAAGACAGGAAGGCAAATTCTGCTCAAAACAAGGATTGGGTTGGAGAATCTATAAACATTATTTCATGCTTCTTTTTAGTTGTCTTCCCTACAGTTCAGGTAACAGTTTTGGAGTCTGTAGTGCCCTTTGTGTAGATGTTAAAAGGAGCAAAACTTTGGAGTAATTAGTTTTTAAATATTAACTGGTTTTGACTAAACATTTGTTAATTCTTTAGCCTGGTAGCCAAAACCAGGACATAGCCAAATCTGAATTTCAAACAAAACATACAATCAGAAAAAAACCCCCAAACAATTGCAACCAAAATCTAAGTTTAAAAAGTATCTTATTTCTATCTCTGATTGTTCCACATATATTTTACAATTATTTGGGAGACATTTGGGAAGGCAATAAAAAGTAATGGAAAGAAAATGCAGGAAATACTAAGGTCAAGATTTTAAAAGAATTACGAGAAAAAAAATCTCCTTGATTACAGTAGGGTCAATCTTGTAGAGAGACAGACTGAGTCTTCATTTTATCTGCATCCAGCATTTATGCTGCAACACAACACTCTAAAAGTGACAGCTCAGCCTCTGAGGCTAATCTTAACTAACTTGGCATTTTGTCCTGCAGAACATTTATCCTGAGAACTGAAAAACTCATAAAAATCCCAGGAGTCAGAGTACACAGAAAGCTGAGCAAAGCCAGCTGTCCTCATTCCTGAAGTCCATTTGATGTTTTTTTTATCTCCCCAAAACATAAAGGGTTTCTTTTATTCTGATATAT
This sequence comes from Acanthisitta chloris, assembly GCF_000695815.1. NCBI lineage: Eukaryota > Metazoa > Chordata > Aves > Passeriformes > Acanthisittidae > Acanthisitta > Acanthisitta chloris. The sequence goes on from NW_008658925.1 coordinate 11,053, forward strand.
TGCTTCAGTGGTCCAGCCAAGGCTCACTGCTCTCCCTTGGTGAAAATCCAAGGGATTGTTTGGATGAAGGCTGTAAGAATAACTGTGCCATATTCATCTGTGCAAAAAGAGGAGGATTTCTTTTAGAAAAATGGAGGTTCCAATATCATTTTCTGGACACAAACAGGTCTCCAACTGAGCTATGAACACTTGTTTTTTTATAAACCCTCCACCAACCACTGACAGAATTATTTGTTTTACAGAAACAAGGAACCTGCTGTTCCTTGACCCCTCACTAAGAAAGTGGCCTCTGACCACAACAGCATGGGCTTTAAACAAATCACCTTCCATTCCTGGGATTAGCCCATATTATAATAATAGTCTCAATTATCACTTACACGGTACAATTACTGTCCTACCCATACTGCCAGGTTGTAATGGAATTAATGTCAGTTTTTAACAGACATGCAAATTGCAATCTACAGGCTCACTGAGTAAACTGCAATGGTGAGACAGAGGAGACACAAATCACATAATTCTGAATTCCTAGATGGGTTTAACAAGTTGTAATAAACAAAGACATTAGATATTTAGCTTTAAAAAGATCACAAAACCTGACTTAAAAATAATGTAATTTAATGCAGCAAAAAAACCATTTCTTCCTCAAGAGGTGAGTTGCAATGACAGGAAAGAAAGGCACAAATTCTGATTGACATAAGGAAACAAACATGTTCAACACCACTGTTTTCTGCATTTCCTGGATTCCGTCTCCAAATCTTTAACGTTTAAACCAACCAACACCATTTGAGACTTTTCTCCTCTGTCATCCAGACACACAGTGGGCATGAACACCTCAGCCTCTACTGCACTAATTTTTCCGTAAGACAGGAATGTCCCCTCCAATAAAGTGTCCTATAGCTGCAGACTCCACACAGAGGTAACAGGTCATCTTGAAGATGACAAAGGTCAGCATAGATAATAAAGGTCTATTGATATCATCTTCTCACAGTGCCTTGGAATCAACAAAATGAGTTTCCTTACCAAATATGCAGCTGTTACCCTTTAAGTAACAGACATGCTACGTGGCATCCTCATGCAGATTTCCCACGAGCATGAGAGGGAAAAACAGGCCCATGCTGCTTCAGCCTTTGAATTTATAAAGTAGCAGTGAATCTCAAGACAGGCCAATACAGACCTTTTGAGTGCTGCCTGTGTGCTCAGCCGAGGCACAAACATCAGCCACACACAGCCACACGTGAGAGATTTGGAGGGAAGAAAGCACAGCAAGCAGGGTCTCCCTGAAGTCATCTAATTCTGCTCACAGATAAACATATTGCATAGATAAACAATGAGCACAGGCACGAATGGTTAAGAAAGTAATGCTTAAAAGGAAGCCTAAAGGAATAATGAAGTAATTTAACATTTAAAACTACTTGAAATAGTAACTTAGAATTAAAGTGCTGGCAAAGCCTTTGGGAAGTAGGTTTTATAAATTCTAACAGTTTGACAAGAGACTTTGTCATTAATGCTTAGTACATACAAATAAATTAGTAGAACTCACATTTGGGTTTTATTATACTCCGTAAAATATACAGGAATCTTGAAGTACTGAAAGAGTGCAGGTAAATACAGCGTTCAAGCAGTCACTATTTCTATGTACATGCTCGTTAGCTCTTCAAAAATCCCACAAAATTATCAAATAGATCAAAATATTGTCCCGTGTTTCCACACTATGTTCAGAAAAGCAGCTGATAATTTACAATATCATAAAGATTTCCAGTTTCACAATACAAAAAAAAAAGGATAAAAATGAAATTGGAATCAGTTTGTAGTAATTTATTTGTACTTTGCCAGGACACGCAAGGATTCCTTGCATGTACAGGAACAAATTCACTTGAAAAGTAACAGTTATAGTTAAAGCAGAGCCAAATAAAGTAAATGTTCATATTTAACAGACAAAACTTCAGCTTACTGATGTCAGTTTTTCATTCTTCAGGCAATTAAAAAAACCACAGTAGTCTGTTATAAATTAAAAAAAATATTTGGGCAAGTCTGAACTACATTACAGGGACCTGTTTCTGTTGTTTATTTTCTAAATGGAGCACAACAAAGATACACAGCTCTTCCCACAGACCAGACACTGTACTTTTTTCTCTAATAGGGAAATATATTTTTAAACTCACCTCCCCCATTGTAACTCCAGGATAAAAAAAAAAGAAAAGTGTTCGGAATATACAATTTTAATCTTACATACAAATTTATGATGTAAGGAAGGGGATAAATTATTGAAAAGAATTCTCAGTCACAACAGGATTATCGAGACATTTCAATTTTTTTATGCAGTTTCATAGTTTCCAAGTTACTCATGTATTTTTAAATTAACAAAAATCTCAATCCAAAACCCAAAAGTTAAAAAAATCTAAAACTGTGCAAGAATTACTGCTTCCCTCCCACATCTCCCACCCCTTCCCTTGTTTATTACACTGTACATTTTTCACCCTGACTTCACCTTGTTAGCTGGTTTAATTTTAGTATTATAAAAGTATGACAAGATCATTTTCATTTCACCTAAAAGAAAAAAGAAAATAAAACTTAAAAGTACATCTGCTTTCTTTCATGGTACATTTAATAGTGTCGGAAGGCTTTCAAATGATTAAAAAAAAATAAAATTCAACATTTAAAACCAAATCTAAGCTTCTTTTCCAGAAGTAATTAAGGTTTGGTTGAAACATCTCAAATAACCTATTCCAGTTTTCACAAAAAAGTATTTAATTAAAAAAATCTTTAAGTTATTTGGTCCTTTGGCAATTTGCAGCACAAACAATGCCTACTGTACCAAACTCATTTATTGCCTTCAAAATGGTTTTAGTTTTATTGAGAATACTTAAATCTAGCATCCTTCGCGTTGTACAAGTGTTGTTCATTTACACCAAGTCGGGTGCCCAGTCTACAGGAATCACTCCTGGCACCAGAAACAGAATGGTAGAATACAGTTAAATAAAACAGTTTTGACATTCTTTATTTTTTAATTATTTTTTTGCCATGGATTCCAAGTAGTTATTCAAGAATTTATGCCTCTTCTGCAAAATATGCTCTTAAAAATCTTCCTAGAGTCTCGCAGATTTGTTTTTTTATATGCAACCACAATAAAAAAAACATCTTCTCAAGGGTCTGTCCTCTTTGTGTATTCAAACACCGACAGCTTTCTGATAGCACAGGCCTGACCTTCCAGCGTGAGGGTTCACTCTTCAGGCCTACAAAACGTAGCTTCTAATAGGTCTCAGAATCTGAGTCATTGAGCTCATCTTCTTCTGTGTAGGGGTAGCCACCTTCCCTGCCAATGTTGTTGAAAGTACAGTAAGAGCTATGGTCACTCCTCATGATTGGCAAGGAGTCGAAGGTGACAGTTTTTGAGGTGTTGGTGTAATGGTTAATGGCATTGAACGTCAGGGAAGGTAAGGTGCTGCTGGATGAGACAGGCATCATGGTGGCCAGAATGAGAGCCAGGCAATCGGCCACGTCTTTGTTGGGCGCGCAGGCCAGAGCCGGGGTGTAACCTAGGAAGCCAAGGAAAAATAAAACCTTCGTTTAAAATTTCTCCAAGATACCATCATTTTCAGCTGAAAAAGTACTTTACATTGCTTAGTTCCACACTGTTCAATAAAAAAATGAAATACATTTTCAATTAGAGTTTTTAAACTTTCTAAACAACCTTGAAGTTAATGGGCTTCACAACACAGATGGAATTGTTTTGTTAAGCACAGTCAGACACTTTAGGGCAGCAAGAGAACCCTGGATCTGAAAATGGTGAGGAAGTCACCTGGCTGGGGAGAGACAACTCACGGCAGCCAACAGTGATGGGTGAAGGCATTCACTAAAGAGCCCCTGCAGAAACTACAGCCCAACGTGTTAAATGTTTCTTCATCCAGAAGCTTCCATCATCACTGTTCATCACAGACAGCCACTCAAATAACACTGTCCTATCTCAGTAACAAGCTGGCTAAAGCATCAGGGCCAGCTAACTGGAAAGGCAGAGTATGCAATTTCAATTAACCTATACTGTATTACCATATACAGTAATGTAGACTATAAAGCCAATGTCTAACCTTTATTTACAGGATATCAATTAAGTCTGAGGAAATGCCAGCTGGGTTAGCAGGGTAGGACTTGCAGAGACACCTCTTGGTTGCCCAACTGGTCCAGCCAAACCTCTGCCAGGCTATGGTACTGTGACAACCCCCAAATGCAGAAGGTCTCAGGATGTAGAATGATTTGCGGTCAGGCCATGTAGCTGTGACCTCTGTTCTGGGCAACCATGGCTCTAATAATCCTCCAACATTGCTCCTTCTTCAGCTTCTCCCTTCCCTATGTACTTGCCTCTACTTATTCAGTGTCAAGAAAACCACTTCAAATTCTCCTTATTGGAGATCTGTGCATTGCTCCAGTCTCAAGCCTGACCACTTGGCATGGCACCCGAGGGCAAGCTCTGGCACAGCTGTGTCTACAGCACCAAGACACTGCACTTGGTGGTGACACTAAGCCCTAGAAGCAGGGCAGTCACCTGAGTACAACCACAGGCAACATGTCACCTTGTAGCATTTCTCACTTTGTGTGAAAGAGGTCCATAATGAGCTGAAAAGGAAGACTAATGTTCAGATACACTGAGGAGTCTGAAGTCCTGTACTACCCTCAGTCCACAACTTAAAGGTGTACAACACCTAAGTAAAAAGCGCACGAGTCATTTTAAATAATAGATGGCTCTAGCACAAAGCACACGATGGACTTCCATCCAGGCCTTAGGAAAGCATGGAAACTGAGGTAATGCCTGTTCTACCAGCAAGTGCTTCAACTACTAAGGAATCATCTTTATTGTAGAGGTAGATCCAGGTCAAGTTTTAGCACAGAGCTCAGAAGCAGTTACTGTGTTGTTTCAAACAAGTAGGCACATTATGGAAAATAACTGCAGCTAGAAATTGAGAAAACAGCAAGCAGGGGACAGTCTTGCAGTTGAACTATTATTTGGTCAGGACAGACCTTGTGCTTGATGCTTGGAACAGAGCAAGACAACAGTCCCTGCCCAAAGGAGCATACAATCCAAGGAAACACACAGATAATTCAAGCACAGAACGCACCAGCTGACCATGCGATAGGGCCGTACAGAAGTGCAGCGCAGCAGATGTTTTCATTGTTAGTAAGGTACCACAGCACTTAAACAGCTCAGAGTTAACAGTGACAGTCTGCAGAAGAGATACATTTTGAGAGGATTCAGAAGCAAGAGCCAGAGCTCGCCACACTCGGATGATGACTGCATTTCAGGCATGTAAGGCAGAACAGAAGGCTCAGAACTGATACTCAGATGCAAACCACTTAATATCTACAGTGCTGGAGGTTGTATGAAGGTAAGGTGACACACAAAGTAAGTTTATTCAAGCTGGGCATATTCAACACCATTGCTTTAACTCACGTGATTTGGTAAAAGTTCCAATAAGAAAGACAAGCAGTCACCTGCTACCTTTTCAGGTTGTGTGGCTTTTTTCCTGCTCTCCCTCCCCTTTCCCCCCTTTTAAAGACTGCTAAGATCTGGAATACTCATACTTACACT
>NW_008658925.1:16655-19815 GCF_000695815.1 Acanthisitta chloris
CATCATAAAAAAAGGCCAATGTAAAGATTAAACAGAATACTTCCTTCTGCTAAAAGTTCTCTGTGCTCTAAAAACAGTTTATATTAATACTCCATTGTTGGTCTCAAGCTTGTGGCTTTCATAAGCAAGAATGAAATATCACAGTTTTGTTCTTGCCTTAGACACAGCAAGATGAGTAACTGCTTGCATGACTGACATCTGCATCCTCCACCACTTTAGTTTTGCCTGTATTAATGTAAATTTTTAAGAAAAAAAAAGATATTTTGATGTCCCTTAGCTGCAAAGTGATCATTCACAGGTCAGGGCAACAATAGGTATAAATAGTTTCAATTATCTCTTAAGAACATGTTGGTAAACATACTGACTCCACCGAAATACTCTTAACTCAGTTCTCATATAATGTTCCACATCACCTGTACACTTGTGGTACCTGCATAGGCCCTCACACACCACCAAAAACATCGACAAAATTACTGTTTATCACTAGTTATTACTGTCTTCATTTGTAGATGGGGCGATAGAACCTGAGTGAGTGAGGCAGCCTCCTGCAACAACAGAGAGCAGAGCCTGTGTGAGGGACACTGACTTAAGACTAGGGCTGCCCCTGCCCAAACATGAGCTGCTCCCTCCCCTGGGACTTGAAAGTTTCCATGAAGGTGCCTTATTAATGCAGTCAGTGCAATGAGAGTTCTCAAGATAAACTGAATGGGAAAGAGAAGAAAGTCTGAGGCACGAGTCATCTTGTAAGCACTCACAGAAAAATTCCTTCCAGGAAACAAGAGATCTCCAACATAAGCTAGAATACAAGGCTTGGAAAAGAACTAGACAAAAAAGAGACTAAAATCAGCTATACAGCTATAGATACAAGTAGAGACTGCTTGCAGAAAGTCAGTGCAGCTTTTACAGAAAGGGACAACTTCAAAGCAAGAAAGTGTATCACCACCCTAAAGCAGCTGAGGTCCTGCTGGTTACATGGTCCATGTCTCATGACACACTTCTGTGTAAAACACTAACTAAAACTTTACCTCACATTTCCTCCAATTCTACCCGAAATGCCAAGCTTGCCTGAACTATGCTAAGTTAGAGAATGTCAGTGTCGTGATGCAAAACATTCCAGTGCCTGTTTCTTCAGACAGAAAAAACATCATTGTGAATATTCCCAAGGCTGCTTAAAATTTTATAAACAAAGCAATTGCTATTAGAAAGAAAAGAACCACAGTGAGGAACAAGATTAGATAGCACTCAGAGTTACTTTAAAATTTAAAATATAAGCAGAATTACAAAGTTTTTTAGATCCCCAGGCTGCCAGAGAACTTTGACACAAATGTTTTTCCTCTGTTATGTCAAAGATCCACCCTAACAAGGGATTGTCTGGCTGCACATGAAAAACCCACAAAAATGCAAACATCTCCAGTCAGAATACATGTGATGTCTTCCAATCTGTTCATTTTAGGGAGTTTCATTTTGCAGTTGCCCCTGGCCCCTATTTTAGGCAAGGAATGATCTTTAAATCACCCATGCCACTTTAAGCAGTGTAATTTGAGAAACCCACAGAGAAAGCCAGAGTGAACATTAAGAGACAAAAAACTTTCCAAACTAGAAATGTAATTAGAACTATTATTTAGGCATATCCCTTCTGGAAAACCCCTGAAACAAACCAGCCAATAAAAAGTAATCCCTCCCCAATCCAGCTACTGCTGTCATTTAAGACACATTGGGGTATGGCACAAGAGACAGACAGAGCTCTTGCACCTTTAAAGGCACAGCTTCTGAGGACCACAGACGTCTTACAGGAAAATATGCAAATACGTCAGTAGATCTAATTTTCCTTTGTTCTTACAAGGCACAGGATCTTTTCTCTTGATAAAGCAGTTACTTTTCCTTACTTCTATAAGCCAAAAAAACTCTGAAAAGCCAGAAGCTTGAGACCAGTAACTGAGAGCTGTAAATCATACTCAGTTTTAAAAGCTAACACCAATATACCTACCATGACAAAATGAAGGGCAATTCAATCCAGCTTCTTAACAGCTGAAAGTTGTATTTTACTTTGAGCATTATATTTTTCTGACCATTTTTGGTATGCCAAAGCTAGTGCATTCATATGAGCATCATAAAACTACATTTATAGTGCACCATAAAACTACAAATGCAAACCAAATGTTTATGCCACAACCTGCATTGTTCTGAAAGTTTTCATTCTCTACACTTCTGCTGCTTTGCTAACATGACCCATCACCAAAGCATTTTCTTCTATGGGGGAACTACTGCAAAGCTCATATGAAGTTTGAACAGGGTTATTGCTTTTCAGGGAGTTGAGTTTAAGATCACAGTTCCTTATGGGGAAACAAAGTTAGATTTTTCTTACCATTTTCATCTACAGCAAGTACACTTGCTCCCTTCCCTAAAAGCTCTTGAACTACAACCGTTAGTCCATTTCGAGCAGCAACATGCAGAGGTCTGTGAAGACAAGCAAACTCATATATAAACCTTAGAACAAGTTACTAGGTAAGATAGGTATCTTGTATCTAGTCAAATGCAGTACTTACACTTCTATGGTATTTACACATCATATAAATATGTAGATAGAATAACTAAGATGGGAAAACCAACAAATCTCTTTTCTTACTGCAAGGAAACTAGAATATCAGCTGTGAATTGTCTTCTTTTTATGGCACCACACAGCAAGGAGACAGTTGCCAGTAAAGACCTGCCTGTCTGTGGACTTCATGATGTTGAAAAGTCAGAAACACCTACCACCCTGATGTTGATAAATCCTTCACTCAGCTGTTGCAACAGATACTGTCACATCTGAGAGCTGCTGCATATCACTGGCATCAGTCACTGGAATCCTAACAGCTGAATGGTAGTTGCATTTTAGTGTGTGTAAATGCTTGTAAGAGGTGCAGAAGCATTTCACCAATCTGCCCTTTAGAAACCACTATATTCCATTGTGATTAGAGATAAAAATACTATTTCACAGTATAAAGCATGAAGCAAGAAAAGCAGATTACTTCTCAAATCCTCAAACTATTAACCATAAATCTATTTTGTGGTGACTTGGTCTGTGAAGGAAAGCGTAGCTTTATCTCAAATATTCTAATTACGTATTTTTCAAAAGCAACAGCTTGAAATTGGTTCCCACTGGCTTCAATAAAACCCT
>NW_008658925.1:19843-32476 GCF_000695815.1 Acanthisitta chloris
TCCCTTCTGCTTTATATCGCTCTCCATTCATTCCAAGATTCTTAAAATTATTTGAATTAACTGTGAACTATATTTTGAGTTGGAAACAAGTGCCTTACTTAGAGACCAGAAATGCAAAAGATACAAATAGGAGCAGCTGTATCTATGGTGCTTACATTAAAGTATTAAAAATTCATGAACTACTGCACACCACAGATATACTGAAAAATGTGCTGTAGTTAAAATAATTTTAATATAGAGATCAGCAATTTTAATGCTTATCTTGCCACAAAGAAGGACTTTGTTTAAGATGTTCGGAAAGTCAATTTAGTTATCAAACATTTGCCAAACCAGTAATATCTGAAACAACTGTTTCAGATATCTTGCAATTTATATAAACATCTCATGGAGGTGCGAATGTGTACCTATTCTTCCCCATGACATCTCTTGATCAGACAGACTATATGAGCCAAGGCACATGGGTGGAATTACACAGGCCTGTGGTAGCACTTTGCCACTTTTGTCCCCATCTCATTTTTGCTTTTCCTTCTCTCAAGACATACTTGCTTTAAGTCAGACATGAGGCAATCAATCCCTTCCCTGCTTTTTGGTCATTTCAAGCTGCCTGAAGTGCACCACCTTGGAAGAACTTTAGGAGTTTGAATATGACCAAAATTCCAGAAGGGATGTAAGGCTAGAATAACATGCAAGTTGCTTACAAGTTCCAGTGTTTTTTGTGTTCTTTTGATTTTTTTCTAAATGGTTTATGATAGCATTTCTCAATGGGGTATTAAAGCACTCTGACAATTCATGTGCCTAACTCAGCTACACATCAGGCATCAAGTACTGCTGTAACACAAATACATTCTCTAAAAGGAAAAAAATGCAGAAGAGTCATTTTACCAGCCCTTCCTGATTGGTGTGGCATACCATACATTTTTAAGTTTTCCCTGTGATCTGGGCTAAAAACATAGGCATAATTCTACTTGAGAGAAGGGAGGCTTAAGAATAATGTGCTCTTCGTGATATTTAATAGAAAACATAGTTTCCTAGGAACACAAAACAGAAAGTATGCTGACAAATAAAAGCATACTTCAGCTAGTTGGTTGGGGTTTTTTAAAGTTAGCTAGCTTTGAAGACCAAGTCTTAGCTTGCTTTGTATGAGACGTTAACTGAAGTGAATTTTAACTGAAAAAATGGATAACTTTTAAAATAGCAAAATATTATTGTAGTAATTCCACACAGGAATCACAGTAATTCAAGTTTTATTTATCCTCCCTTTCACCCACTGTAACTAGAACTTTAAGTATGAGCAAAACACTTTTACTTCCAAGTCAGTTCAAATCTTTTTACCTATGAAACAATTAAAATGCAACCAATTTGGAAAAAAAGTATCTGAAAAACACTCCTCTTTATGAGCAAGATAGACACCAAGTACACATCTTCAAAACACCCTCACTGCTGATACATACGTTTGCAAGGCTGCATTGGTGGCATTGATGAGGTTTCTATCCGTAATCTTCTCCAGTATTAACAAGGCACTAGTTTCATGACCCTTAACACAAAACAAACATGTCATACAACAAATACTCTTCACAAATTGCTTTGAATGCTTTTTCCAAGTAACAGTATTTGCAAACAGGGTCTGATAACACAGAGCTCAGCACTGCTAAGTCAGACTACACACACACCTTGCTGCAAGCCAAATGGAGTGCTGTGTTCTTGGAACGGTCTTGCAAAGTCAGATCAGCCTTAGCACTGCTAACCAGCACCTCTGGGAAAAGAAAGATCTGTATTAACTAGAAGTATATTCCTTAAAGTCTAAATGGTTTACAGTTGCGCAAAATTAAAACAGAATTTTGACAAAATCTAATCACAAGGATGTTAACTGTAAGGCAACTTCACCCATAGCAAGATTAACAATGCCAAGAGCAGAAACATATAAAGCTTTCTCTTTACCAACTGTATTCGTCTGTCCATTTTCTGCAGCCATCATTAAAGGTGTTTTCCCAGAAGAATCTACAGCATTTACTTGAGCATTGTGACCAAGCAGAAGCTGCAGACACTCAACGTGATCTGTAAAAGCTGCTGCATGTAGAGGAGTTCTAAAACAGATCAAAAGACATATGGCCATGTTCAGCCATGCTTCCTGCTCTATTCACAGGGGCATCCTGACTGTGATCCCACAAATACAAATGTCTGGGCACTCCCTCCCACTGATCCTTTGCACTCAGTACTGCTGAGCTGTGACTGCTGCCTTTAGAAAGTCACCTCCTAGTTTCAAATAATCCCCCACCCCCCGTGTAGTTTACAATAGAGATACAATTTGATTCAGAAAAAATAAAATACGCAAAGTGCTACCACAAAGTGATACAATTTAAAACATGCTAAAACTTGCCTATATAATAAAAAGCCAATTCAAGTTTATCGAATCAGAACAGGATTTTTTAAATCTAAAATTTTTTTCTAGCACAGAATAAAAAAAGCCCTTCAAAGAATAAAACTGAGGGAATGAACAATTAACTAAGTAACAAAACCCCCAAATGGCTGAAGAATTTAGCTCAGCCACTGTATGACGTTACATTCTTTTGTACATTAACACTCTTACCTTCCTTTTGAATCTGTTGAATTTACAATACCAGCACCTAGTGTATCAATTAACATTTCTGCGGCACCTTCATTGTCATTTATCCTACAATGAATTAAACAGGCTGTTATTTACAGAATGATAAATCTTTTGTTAAATACAGGAGTGAAATTTATGAAGAATAATTTTGCACTTCCTTACACAGCACAATGCAAGGGACTGAAAGAATTTCCTTCCATTTTCTGAAAAACTTCCTGTTCCAGGAGCAGCTCTACACAACTGTCATGACCTAAAGCAAATGTAAGAGTTGGGTATTAAAAAAAGGGAAAAGGTCTAATTATAGATTACAACAAAAACCCACAGGTATCTAAATTACATTAAGCAGTATTTCATTTGAAAGTTTCAAAGACAGAGTGGTTATATTCAATAGGGCTACACTTAGGAACTATGGCATTTTTAGAATCCTGAAAATCAAGCTGACATTTAACACTGTAAACTTTACAAAATTTAGATGGTAACTCATGTTCTCTAAAGAGCATCTGGAACATTTAATTCAATTCTTACACCTCCACATTTCCAACTCTTCTGTACATTCACCACTTTGTCTACTTGAAAATGTCTCCACCATTTGAGGTTAATTTTTGTTCCACTGTCTTGCTGAATCCAAAGAAAACCCAAGCTGATAGTCATAACAACCTTAAAAACAACATGTTCAACCCATCATACTAATATTTTCAAAATTCTATACCCTGCTGCTGGACAGGTAGCCAACAATGGCAAGTGTTTGTTTGATCTTTGATGCACATATGAAGAGAACCTTAGTTCAACATTCACCAATGTCTGAAGATTTGAATTTTTTCACAAGCCCTTTCAAATTTTCATTCTACAAATCAAGCATATCTCAATTATGTTTCATTCAGATATTGTGGTTACTGTGAAAATGGACCAAGCTGAAGAGGTCCATTTTATGAATGCAATAGAGATGCTATTTTAGGTCAAATTACTACCCACCTGCACCAGCTCACTAGTTACTCACTCAATAATAGTGGGTAAAATGAAGGTCTAAACTCTTACTTCTTAATTTTTCTCTATCATGTCACTCAGAGGTGAAACAAATAACAACCTCTACTATGTTGGAAATGAACACACAGCACAAAATCTTTAGCAAAGGAGCTGAATGAATTTCCTACCTTTTAAGGCCTCCCTCACTCTCAAATCCATGAAAAGTATCAGTGAAGAAAAAAATAAATTCTTATTGAATCATTTTTATATACTTTAGCTTCTTATGCCTATCAAGGTTGACATGAAGCAAATTTAAAACCAGATTTAATCTGAAACCACTCCTCCCAAGACTCCTTGCGAAGATTAATTTCGGGGATGTGTGACACATTTCTATTCAAAGGTACTATGCTGAAATTCTTGAAAGAGTCCTTGAGGTATAAAACTAAGTAGTCTATAACAAAAATATAGGACAAAAATAAACAGCTCTTCCTATGTATTAGATGCTAATACATTCCTCTTCAAGATCTCACATCTGTCATATTCTTTCATTGACTAATATGGACCAAAGGAGGAGAGACTTTACATGTTGCTTTTCTAAGCAGTAGTAACTTCTACCTATATGTCCACAAATACATTTAGAGCTGTATTTTACCATTATAGCAGGCCCAATGCAGTGATGTATAGCCGTGATTGTCTGCTATTGCAGGCACTGCATCCACAGATGTAGCTGACTGCAGGAGAGCTCCCAGAACACCTATATGGCCACATGCAGCTGACAGGTGTATAGGGGTTCGTCCCCTACAGTCTCGTAATAAGGACTTAGCACCATGTTGAAGCAATGCTTCCACACATTCCTCATGCCCAGTAACTGCCTGTGAGAGGGAGACAGGAAACACAGAGTCTGAAAATATGCAGGTATATAGGCCAAAGTGTATATAACCAAAGCAAATTCTTGCATTTTTGAGTAATAACAACATAAGCAAAATAAGTAATTACTTTTATTCGTAAAAACAGTGATTCTGTTGGAAAAATAGCAATGTATTATAATTACTGATGATGGAATAATTTCTTGGAATAACACTGAATGAACTGCTAACCTCTAGGGCTCATTCAGTTGTCTTATCTGGCAGAGATTATAGACAAAACATTTGTGTATGGCATGCATCATGCTTTTCTTCCTTCCATTAACACTACCCCCTTCCCTCCCCAACAAAAAGCTGTACTCTAGGACCATTTCAGTCAACACTTTACAGCAAGATTAAGAGACTCCAGAAGTCTGAAAGAATTCTGAGGGTAGGTAAGGCTGGCAAAAGCCTTTTGAATGCAACTAAAAAGACAGTTAAAAGTAAGAATGTCAAGATGAGAATAATGAGAAATTGATTACACTACATATTAAGTCTGTGTTTGAAATTAGTATGTATGAGACTGGAAAGGACAGAAAAGGAATATTCTCTTACCCCTCTGTGTAATGCTGTCCTTCCCCACTTATCTTTGGCATCTACATTTGCTCCTTTGTTGAGGAGTGAATAAACACAGTCTGTGTGCCCGTTGAGAACTGACAACATCAGAGGAGTCCTGAGCAGAGAGCAAAATAAAGTGTGATCTATGTGGAAATATTACTAGAGTTCAGCTGAAGTATAACAACTGCTATCCCTCTGTCAACACTGTTAAAATTTATGTAATCGATGATCTTCTCCAGCACTACCTTCACTCTGAGGATGCCACTCAATTGCTTTTAGATTCAAGAAAATAAATTAAAACTCCCTAATTCAGAAAATAAAGTAACATCCCCTAATTCAGAAGTCCTGATTAAGTTACTAGAATCTATTTTCTCAGCATCTAGGCAATAAGACACATTTTAATTTGCTCCCAACTGAACATTTTTCACTGCCAACTTTGTTTATTGTAATATACACAGTTGTATTTGTCCTAGTTCAAGTCTCATCTCCCTTTAAAATAATAAATTTAAAATCACCACTGCAAAATAGTTTTTTCTATTATAAAATGCAATAACTTGTGAAGAACACAATGTCTGTTGTTTAAACTCACTGTCCATTTCCATCTTGAATGTCCACTGCATTCTGTGGTTCTGCATTTCCTATCAATAGCCGCAAACATTCTGAATGGCCATTTGTAGCTGTAAAACATTATAAAGACATAGATTTTACATTAATTGCCTCTGAGCATACAGCTCAAACAGAATGGAAACCTGCTCAGACTAAGGCTCATTAGCTTGAAACTCCCCTGTACAGTGTTACCACCGTTATAACTTAAATCATAACATGATCAGCAGAAAATAATCTCAGACATCAGGTGTTCTCAACTGTGCAGCATTAAAAGTAATTTATTCCAACTGTCAATTGCCAACAGATTTTTTTACAGATATAAAAGAGGTTGCACACATTAACCATAATTAGAACATATGCTTATAAGCTGGCATAATTAAATATAGCCATTGGCATAACTTTTGCTTGTTTTAAGGCACAGGTAAACACATTAGTAAATCATATATAGATTTTGTCAGCAAGTGTAGCATGTGCATAGTTATAAAATAATAGCTGAAATCACATTGAGAAAGGGGAAGGAAATGCAATGCATAGATGCAATGAACCAAGCGGATTAAAAAAAATTGAAAAAGAGAAGGAACATAAAATTGAGAAATTGCATTTAAATGCAACTCATGAAAGACAAATGACTGCTTGTTGGAGGGGAAATTATTTCTGACATACAGCTGCAGTATTCAATCCACATAAGAACAGTGACAATTCATGCTTCTGTAGCTGGCAGAAATGCTAACACAAGTTAGGAAAGCTAAATCAAGTAGAAGAATACAGCTTGTGCTCATGGACAACAAATTAAGTGGTTAGAATGATGATGTTT
Source organism: Acanthisitta chloris (assembly GCF_000695815.1). Lineage (NCBI taxonomy): Eukaryota > Metazoa > Chordata > Aves > Passeriformes > Acanthisittidae > Acanthisitta > Acanthisitta chloris. The sequence goes on from NW_008658925.1 coordinate 26,292, forward strand.
TGTACATAATGCTCTTTTTTCTGCAACATTTCTCTAACACCATTCCCATAAATGTCATTTTAAATTAACCTTTTCTTTAAAGAGAGGAAAATAAATAAGAATACAGTATGAATGCTAGACTCTGAGAAAGGTAGGCTTAGAAATGTTTTCTAGGAAATGCAGGGGCAAAATACTGCAAAGGATTGCTGTTATTTTGAAAATGCTCAGGAGTCATTTAAATCCTTAGAAAAAAATCAAAGTAAGTTTTCATGTCTCTTCCAAACTGCCAAAATTATCCAAGACTTCAGTCATTTTTAGAAGTATTTTACTGCCAAGACAGGCAACACAATTCACCTATCTAAATTTGGGCCTATAGTCTGGGCTGTGTGAAAGACAGGGAGAGAAATGAGGACATGTCACCAACACCTGTCAGCACAGCTAGCCCAGCCATTTGCATGGACAAGGACAATGCAGCCTTCCAGAGGGCAGTGTGGAACAGCACTCCTTGAGCCCAAGGGATTAACTGGATTAATATAGGTTTCTACACGAAACTGCTTTGTGACACCTTTCTCTACACAGCATATACCTCAGAAGTCATTATTGATTCCTAGACATCATTCTCTTCTGTTCTAATTAATCACAGAGACTTCTAAGCAAGAAGATCCACTTCAAAAGCCACTTCAAAGTTTTAGAGGTTAGCACATACCTGCAGCATGTATTGGGGTCCTCTTCACAACATAATCTTTCACCAGGATGGATGCTCCCTGATTAATGAGCACATCTACACATTCCACGTGTCCCTTAAAGGCAGCAAGATCCAGTGGTGTCCTTCCATTGTTATTCCTCACATCAAGGTCCAGCAGTGACTGCACCAGCACTTCCAGAGCTTGATGGTGGCCATGATAGGCCTACAAGAATGAGAAAATTCTTCAGCTTTCCCATCCTTCACATTTTTCCCTTTCTTACCAGGACTACATAAATGAAACTGTGAAGATAGTATTTTTGTTTTAACATGTAGAAGAGCAACTGATGCAGCCTATAAGTAGCTACAACAGTTACAACTAATTTAAGAAAACCCCCACAATTTCATCAAGAAGGCTGGTGCTTTTTTCTATTTTATCCTTCTAGTCAGCAACTGCAACTACTTTCAGTAAATTGTCTGTCTCTGATTTGTATAACTAACAGTATTTTGAATATTGCATGTTTCATCACTTCATGTTATAGCTACATCATCCTCAGACTATTTCAAGTAAGGAACATAAGCAAACATAAGTAATCCCTATTAGCTTTTACAATAACATACTTGAAAAAGAAAAAGGCAGTAAAAAGAATACAGTACAAATAACCTTCATTTGCCAGTATTAAAGATTATTTTTTACTTTGGAGATATATATGTATATATATAGGCAGTGCATGAGACTATTTCGATTTTCAGAAAGTACAGTGTGGTTTTGCAATTGCTTGAAATTCATTGAGAAGATGAAAGTTATATATTGAGCTGGTTACTCTCTATTGTGAATGTGTTTGCACAGACAGTTCCATCAGTGTCCTACACTACTCTTTGTGCAGATCATTCTTCACATATTAAGGACAAACATTTCTCATACTAAACAACGAGGGCAAAACAACAATGATTAAAAAAAAGTCATAATTACTTAGAGAAAAAAATCTTATGAAAGTTTCATTAGTATAAATTGTAACATAAATCTCAATTAGGAGATTCCACATGAAAGCTGTTCCATAGAGCAAGTTTCAAGTGAAATGCAAAAATCACCCTGTACAGCTCATTCAGGAATACTGGTACAAATGTTTGCATTCTGTTTATTGTTATGAACCTATTTTGAAAAAATACAGAATGAATAAACTCATGTCAACAACTGTTTGCCACCAGATGAGCTGTCAGCAGTAAAGAACAAACCACTTACAGCTAAGTGCAGCGGACTTATGGGTGCTCTGTTGTCTGAATCATTCAGCATGTCAGTACCTGATGTTTCCATTAGCTTAGAGAGAGAAAGTCAGAGTAAGTGCAAAAGCCTCTCACCTTTAAAAGCATTCAGCAATACTTGCTACCGTTTCTAGTGTACACAGGTTGAAAAATAAAGGAATAAAAATAGGAATAATATACAATTACAGATGTCCTGATCTCCTTCAACCTTTTACAGTTTGAAGTGCAGTGACTGTAACCCCCCAATATTTGTCTCCCAAGTCCAGTTGTTTAATTTTGTGTAACAATACAATGACTAAATCAGAAATTAAACTGAAATAGTTGGGTTTTTTTAGAAGCAGCCACATAAAATAATATAGGTGAAATGTATACAAAGAGATGACAAGGACAGGTGACAGCAGCGGCAGTAGGAAAAAAAGACAACCAACAACCAACTGGGTAAGCTTTTAGATTAGGTGAAAAGTCAGAAAGAAACCAGCATGAAAGGCCAGAAAGCAGGATGGATTTCTCAGAACAGAAAAACATTTCTCAGAGAGAAAAAATGGACCCAAAAAAGGCATAAATGTTCTAAAATAGCATTAAAATATCTATGTATATACATTTCTATTTGTTACTTTCAGATGTGTTCTAAAGTTTTAATTCTGGGTCTTTTTCAAGCGCACACTTAATTGAGTACACTAGGCAAATTAAAATATTCAGAGTGTTTGAAGAACACCAAATACATTCAAAACATGTTTTCATTATCACACTTTTATAACATGGTCATATGACTGCTTCAGTAAAAAAAAAAAAGTTTAAAAATAATTTCCTATTTTAAAATTCTGAAGTGCAATTAAATCTAAATTGTAGTTGCAATTAAATAATACATCTATGCATTGAAGAAATGGTTGAATAAGTCTCAGAAATAAGCAGTATTTTTAAAATTACATGTTCCCTTTTGTCGTATAACAGTACTTTAACAGTAAGAAATAATACACTTACAACATCCAGAGGTGTTTCGCTTGCAATCTGCAATTAAAAACATTCAGAATTCATGTTTGAATACATCTGAATATAAATTTGTATAAAAATACTGAAGTTGTATAACACAGAGAAGATAAAATTAGCATATCGAATAACATACGTAGTTTTGCAAAGGGAGTAATAAAAAACTAACTGTGGCTTTAATATTTAAAATTCTTTTATGAGGCCAGTAGCTACTGTGACTATGTGAACTATTTCATAAGGCACTTTTCCTCACAGGCTTTCCCAGCGTTTTCATTTGCTCCTTCAGATGACATTCATGAAACTTCTTACAGTTCTCAATGGGATAACCTGTGGCTATCTTAGTTCAACAATTTAGCAGTGTCATCTACGTTAAGAAATAAAACAAAACTAATGTCCCACATCCTCAACCAGGAGATGTCCTCTGTTCATCTGTGAATGTATTATCTTTTTAAGCCAGCATCTAGTATCTTAGCTCCTCACCTTGTTTCTGTTTTAGGAATCCCAAATGCTTAAATAGTTATCCTCACAGAGGCCGAAATATATTATTGACCTAGCTTACAGGTGCAGAAACAAGGTGGAGGAATCCCCTGCCTTTCCATCACAATCTGTAAGAGCAGCTGTTACAGCTTTTGTCTATGATACGTTTTCTTACCAATTCAAGGCATAAGCGATGACCATAAGCAGCTGAATAATGAACTGCATTGTATCCTTGTTTGTCTCGGATCCCCGGGTTGGCGTCGTTTCTTAGCAAGTATTCCAGGCACCTATTCAAATTGACATATGCAACCATGTATCTAAATGTTGAATTTCAACTTAATGCTAAGTGATAAATTGTTCCAATTCAACTGGAAAATAGAATACAGCACACAGGGACACTGATTTAATGTACAATATTGGCTAGGACTAGATAACACCTAACTCATTACATCAGATGTTAAAGTCAATCACAAAGCTTTCAAAATTTTAAAGAATCTTTCTCTGCAGACATCCTGCATCTTCCAAATTATCTGACTGGTTAAAACTAGTATTTCATGGCTATTTTCATCTTAGCTAACACAATTGCAGTTACCTTTGCTAATATCAATGATTACAGTTTTGTATGTTTTTCTGTATCAGCACATTCTTCCACACTTAATATGTAAGGAAGAGCTGAGTTCTTTGTGGTTGTATCCAAGAGTCACACACACATACACTTCCACTGTCAGACATAGTTTTTTGATTTATTTACACAGTAAATACTTAGTTGTTAGCATACTTATATCCCAGCATTCCTTACTTTCATTACACAGATTTATAAGGCAGAACACAATCAGCAGTTTCAACCACACACACTGAGCCACGAGAATGAAAAATAGGGTCAGCTCACTCTCTCCCTAGTTTTCTGTTTTAAAACACTCCATGAGTGCACACTAAATGATTCCAACCAATAACACTACTCATTCATAATTTTATGTTGTCTATAATTTCAGCAATATTTTGCAGTCACTATCATGACCCTGAACTTGTTGGTGAAGCCATTTGGTTTTCTGAAACCATTTGGTTTTCTGAAGGGTTATCACCCCGTCTTCTCTCTGGGGTCACTAAAAACCTCTTTATCAGTTAAATAAAATGCATGTGAAGCTAAATATATATATGTATTATCCTGTCAAATCCATCTTGGAATCTTTATTCCTTAGCACAGTTTACCTAAAGGTTTCACAGATTACCAGTATCAGTAGTGACAAATGGATACACTGACAATATGAGGGTTCTAGTTCCCATTTACCTCATGGAAAACTGTCTGGTAGAAAGTTAAAGGAAATCTCAACATTTCTAGTTGTATGACATGGCTATGCTGTGGTGTCATGTGAAAAACTTGCAGGAGGAAATGGCAGGTTTAGATTTGACAGGCAGGAATTCCAACATGATCTCTGATCAATGCTTTTAAGAGTAGTAAGTTGATAATTCAAAAACACCAGAGAACCTCAAACCTTGGAGAAATACAAGCAGAAATCCTATAAACACAGCCATCTCCTGAGGGAAGGCAGCATGACCCTGCAACAACAGAACTCTCTCAGAGTTCTTTCAAGATAAGGCCTGGAGCCAGCAGATGGAACAGTGCAAGTTCATCATCTGACCAAGATCCTGTACCAGCTGTGATGAAATGGAAACACATTTCAGCACAAGTAAAACAGCCGTACTGGGTCAAGGGCCCAATAACCTCATGTACAACACGACAGCTACTTGCTGAAGTAAGACCTGACATTTGCTTTTCCAGACAAAGGCTGAAAATAACAAACCAGGTGAGTGAAGATGAATGGGCAAAAAGCTGCAAGAAATTCTATGGTAAGTGTCTAATTACGAAGGACTCTGCCTCCTCACAATGTTGAGACAAACAGGAGCAATACCAAGGTGCACTCTCACTTTCATCATTTTGTGACCAGCATAAAGGAGAAAAGGACTTGGGTAGATAGTGAAAAAGGTAAAAATTGTTGAGTTTTAAAGAATAACATATGCAACATAAGATATAAGTCACTTTACAACAAGTTCAGAATATCTAAAAAAATGCTACCTGAAAAGTGTATCTATGTTCTTAACCAACTAATTTGGGTTTTATTTGTCCAGTAAATGAATGCCTGGATTTCATTAATGCCAACCATGCTGACATGTTTTTATTTGAATCAAAATGGGATCTCTGAGAATCCACCTAAGTTTCTTCATTAACTTTAATCCCCTATGAGGACAGGCTGAGGAAGTTGGGGCTGTTCAGCTTGGAGAAGAGAAGGATGCGTGGAGACCTCATAGCAACTTTTCAGTATCTGAAGGGGCTACAAGGGAGCAGGAGAGGGACTCTTTGTCAGGAACTGCAATGACAGGACAAAGGGTAATGGATTCAAACTGAAAGAGGGGAAGTTTAGGTTAGATATTAGAAAAAGGTTTTTTAACTATAAGGCTCGTGAGACACCAGCACAGGTTGCCCAGGGACGTGGTGGCTGCCCCAACTCTGGCAGTGTTCAAGACCAGGCTGGATGAGGCCTTGAGCAACCTGATCTAGTGGGGAGGTGTCCCTGCCCTGCGCAGGGGGGGTTGGGACTAGATGATCTGTAAGGTCCATTCCAACCCTTAAATTCTATGATTCTGTGATTTTGTGTTAACATTAATGGTTCATTAATAAACACATCACAGGCCTTGGCTACCTAAACTTCTACACTTGTGTACGTTCTCTACTTGCGTGCTCAAAAAACCACAATACACTAAATAAAGCAGCAGGAAGCTAAGTCTACTAAAAATCCTT
>NW_008658925.1:32528-47680 GCF_000695815.1 Acanthisitta chloris
TATTTGATGTTTCTTTGCATACAAGAAAGAGATTAACTTTGCATCTTTTGTATACTTAACTGTCCTCAACAGGTCTCATAAAAATGAGATTAGTCAAACTTTCTGAAAGCCCAGTAAGTTACATTTATTTCCTATACATTCATTGGTGTAGTGTCCTCAGAAAACTCTAACGTAGAAACAGTATGGGTTTTTTCTCCCCTAACATCCTGCTTATTTTACTTCATTCTGAAATCATGTTTTCCTCTCTAGTCTTGTCAATATGAGGCTTACTGGTGTTTGTTCCAGCATTTGTTAAAGGCACAAAAGAAACACTTTGAAACAGGAACAAACCAGAAAATAATTTTCAGCATAAACATCCTTGTCTCTGAAATCTGTCTTTAAAGATGTCTGAACAAAACCTGTAAAAATGCACATAAATATCTCTGGAATTTCTGTATAGATAATTTCCTGACATGTGTTTTTCCAGGCTTTATATTCCAACTCAGTAATCAGTTAGGTTCATTCCTGTTTTGAATATGAGCTGAGCAGTACTGGTTTTCCAGCTGTTATTAATCATCTTGCTGCATCAATATAAAAAGCTTCTCCTCAGGCCATTCTGCTTTGCAGTCTATCTTCCAAAGACCCAAATGTTAATCAGAAGGGCAATACTGTGCGGGTCCCAGACAATTCTTTGAGTTACCTCCCAAAGCTCTGCAGTATTGTCATCGTCATTCTTGCTTGTGCCTTTTGTAAGACAGATGGCAAAACGATGTCATCTGAAGAGCCATTATAGTTTGGAGGTTTTCAGAGCAACTGTGAAGCTAAAATTAATCCTAGCTCAACTTGTAAGAGGGCAATTGAAGTAAAATTATCTCAGCAAACTCCAGCAGGAAATGAAGGTATAACTAAAAAGCAGCAAATAATTTCATTTTGAAGTTTGGCTTTACATAAAAAAGGTATGTTCTTTAAATGTAAGTTAAATGGCCATGAAAGTATTCTTTATTTAGCCTTCAAAACCCAATCTGTAAGTTACATGCCACCCCATTCCTACTGCTACCTCACATTTTAAAAGGTGCTGTATTAAAACAAGACGATATGGCAGGAAGCTGCACTTCTCCAGTGAAGGTGTCACTGTATGCACGTGAAACACAGTGCTGCACACCATGACCTGTATGTATGAGTGAGAAGTGCTGCTCTTCTCCAGACTCCTCTATATATATAAAAGTCTGGAGCTGAAGTAACCTTGTCAATTTTGTATACACTTTCCATATAAGCATTTAAGTAATTAATAAATACGTCAAATATAACCCTGAGTTGGAAACTAAACACATGTAAGAGGTTTGTGGACTTTTATGGAAGATTCTGGATGCATTTCATTAATAAAAGTGTAACTATATCACAGAAATTTACATTAAGAACAGATAAAGTTGTACTGCCAAATATGACTAAGTTTAATCAAACATCAAATGCATATGTCTTACATGCATTATATTGAAATGTCAAGTTAATATTTATCCTGCTGTCTGCCTACTGCAATTCACAGTCTAGCTTTACAGTGCATTTCTGACTAACTACACAGATTTTTTTGGGGCAATATTAAGAACCCTCCATAAAAACCATCCTTCATCAGGATTTGATTTTAAAGTAAAATGACCTTACTGCTCACAGCTGTCTTAGTAACCCCGACTCAGCCATTACACTAAAGATGGGATTAAAAACTCCATTCCCAATGAATTCCTGAATTAGGACATGTGCCTTACAGGACATAAAATTATTAAAATACATTTTACTATCGCTCATTTTTTTTCCCTCTGAAATACTTATTTCATGAAGCATTTTACATACAATGAACAATCCACTATCAAGTTTAACCTTTAAAAATACACAAAATGCATTTGGCAAATCTAAAGGCACAACACACAACATTCACAGCTCAAATGCCCCTAATGAGAAAGGCTTAGTACGAAGCATGCCACTTACTTCCCATCTGTGTCTGATGCAGCTGCATAGTGCAGAGGTGTACAACCCCTCTCATCAAGGTCATTCACACTAGCTCCAGATCCCACAAGGGCAAACAGGCACTGATAATTACAATTGGCAGCAGCATAATGGAGTGGAGTTCTTTAGTACACATTTAAATAAAAAGTACAATGGTGAATAACAGCAAAATAATATTATAGAGACAGAAAAAGCAAAATAAAGTGAAACTTAAATCCTGTTTACATTTTTTAACGAGTATTTGTGGTGAAGAATGCATCATTACAGTATTAAAAAATTGGGCTGTTTTTTCTAGGGACCACTTAATAAAGCAGAACAATATATAAGGGCTTTATTTGCCAGCCAAAATATTCACAAACTTTGTATTAAAGGAAGCTTTATATGAATTTTCTTGTGTAAACTTACAGAGGGAAATCAAGTTTACATTAGAAATATTATTTTCTGTTAAGTAATTTCAAGTCAGATGAAAAAATATGAACAAATCAAAAAACTCCACAGCAACTAAACAAAGTAAAAATAAAATACAACAATTAACAAGCAGATGTTTTTGACAAACAGATCAGAATTTTGTCTAAGAGAGGAAAGGATTATTTATTTCTTTATTTTTAACTATACTAACACAGCAGAGGCATTGTTGAAGAAAAATATTCAAAATATACCTTGTCTTCTTGTAACAAACCCACGAAACATTAGTACTAATGTATAATCACAGAGAAAATTTCCCCCAGTTTCAAATACATAAACAATTCTCTAAATAAACCATCTAGCTAAAATTTCAAAAGGACGAAGATTACTCAGAATTCAATTTTCTATTTCTGAAAAGAGATTGCTGCTATAAATATCTCAATTTGAGGAGACAGTCAGGAACTTTAAAGTGTCCCACCTTTTCCCTGTCCCTTAAAACGACTTCTCCCCATTTCTCTCCATTTAAACTACTTTAATATTTTCCATCTCCTGAAATAATTGCTCTATATAACATGCACCAAACCAACAAAAACCCCCCAACTTTCAAAGACAAAAGTTGTGATAGTTGTTCCTTTCTCAGGAAATAATGGAAGTGGAATTTAAAGAAAAACACATCTTTGGATCCATAACATTTCCCTCAAGGCCTACTCCTGCTGTTCACATCCTGAAAAATCATATTTTCCATGATGTGATGTGAGATTTTACACAAGTACGGATCATGTCATCTATACTTAAATAATCCTATACTAAAAATAGAAATGAAAGTCATTCCAAAAGAGTTCAGAGCTCAAACAGGGAAACAGAAAGGGCTGCAGATATTGAAAGGAAAAAGGTGAAGCAGTTATAATAAAGTAATGGATATTTTAATACAAGAGCTTAAAAATAGCAACAAATTTATAGATTTGACTAATACATTATTTGGAAAACATCGTTAATATCCTTGGATGAGACCAATTTAAACACATTAGATCCGTGTTATAAGCAAAAAAGGCTCATAAAAACCACAGCTGAATATGAAACTCAGTCTTTAAAAACAAGACTAAACACTTACACAAAAAACCACAATAAACAAAATATGTTTGTGACTTTTGATGACATATGCTGAAGCACAGTTTATTAGAGACATGGGACCTTAAAAAAACATTAACCTGGAACACACAGACTTGCCCACAGAGCAATATGCTACTTCTGAAATGCTTCTAACAGCCCTTTACAATATAAAAATCTAGAATGTCTTACCTCCCAAATCTGTCCTTTTTGTTGAAGTCTGCACCAGTATTTAGCAGAAGATTTAGGCACTCCAAATTCCTATTAAATTAATGCACTATTACTCATGATTGCAAATTTTATTTCCTTAATATTGGCCTTTACAAACATCAGAACTGCTACACATGTACATCTCATATGTTACTTTTAATGGAACTGAACTGTAATGTGAAATTTGTGATAAATATATTTCTGTATGTAAAACAGATTTCGTAACTGCAGGGCCAAATCAAAGAATATAAATTATTTCAAGACCACATATATAAGTTTTATTGATATCAAATGCCATGCATAAAGCACATAAAGATGAACCTAATTCAATAAAAAATTCAATTCTTATAAACAAACAAACATAACACCTGCATGTCACATGCTTTTTGCTACCAGGATTCCAGCACAGAGGCAATTTTTTTGCTGTAGATACAGTAAGGCCAAATACAAGTTGCAACATAAATATTTCATAGTTTTAGTGTAATTAATTTTCAATAGAATATGATCATCATAATAGATGTACAATACTGTTTATTGTTTAAACATTATCTTAGTAGCTTTCCTAAACTGGAGATGAATGAGGGAATGTGTCACAAATTATGTGTTTTCATATGAAAAGGTGGCATTTTAACCTGAAGCATTTGCAACAAGGATGTATCTATCAAGTATCTTTTGACTTATGGTTACTTAACAATATTACTTAAGCAACATTCAAACAGAAAAATGAAAATATCAATATCATGGAGTTCTTGTGTCCCACAAAGTGTATCATGAAATTTATTACCCAGTTCTTCCAGGCAATTTTGAGTAGCTGCTATAGAAAACCTACAATACAATAACAATAATCAATATGGATCACAACTCAAGTGATGAGCAAGTAGTTCTGACTACTTCATCCACCTAAACTCTGGAATTTAATTATTGCTTTTCATTTCATTAGACTGGTCTTTTGCTTATGGATTTGGTTAAAAAAAAATTCCCAGAGTTGCTGCTCTCCACCTCATGTCCTACAGTGGTTCTGAGGTGGGCATGACATCTGGGAATGCTGCAAATTGTTGTATCATCATCCCTGGGGATTTAAAATTCAGTTCATCCCCAAACATAAACCTAAGGTAAGGCTGATGATACTTGGACACTGCACTCCAGCAATTCTTGAGCTGAACAGTTAATTTATTTTCATTGTTTGCAGATAGAATCCATCTTGAAATTATTTTCATGTTTACATAAGTTCCAAGGGGAGAGGGCAGGAAAAGCACAGAAAGGAAATACTAAAAAAAAACCAGGAATGATCAACTACTGGAAAAAGAACACTAAATACGAAAGCATGAATGCTTTTTTACATACCCTCCAGCTGCAGCTGCGTGAAGACAAGTCCTGCCAAAGTCATCTGGTGTGTCAATGTCAAAACCTACAAAAGAAATATTTTGTAAAACCATTATGTAACATCGCCTCATAAAACTGCTGTTGTCTACTGTTAAGAGAAATGCTTGCTAAGCAAACTTAACAGCTACTTGCAAAAAAAACACTCGAGCATTGAAAATGACTTCATTTGAAACACATCCTGGCTATTCACAATGTTTTGAAAAATAGGCATTCAAGTAAAACTGAAAGGGCTAACATAAACGACGAATAGTTGCACTGATGTAAGAGGCTATATTCTTTCTTATTCTATGAGGAGAGGCTGAGGGAGTTGGGGTTGTGTAGCCTGGAGAAGAGGAGGCTCAGGGGAGACCTTATTGCCCTCTACAACTCCCTGACAGGAGGCTGTAGTCAGGTGGGGATTGGTCTCTTTTCCCAGGCAACCAGCAGTAGGACAAGAGGGCACAGACTCAAGCTCTGCCAGGGGAGGTTTAGGTTGGATATTAGGAAGAGATTTTTTACAGAAAGAGTAGTCAGGCATTGGAATGTGCTGCCCAGGGAGGCGGGAGATTCACCACCCCTGCAGACTCTCAAGATGAGACTGGATGTGGCACTTAGTGCCATGGTCTAATAATAACGGTAGGGTTGGACTCAATCATCTTTGAGGTCTTCAACCTGGTTGATTCTATTCTATGACCTATTTACCTGCTAATATTGCTGTGCAATTTACTACTGAATATAAAATATATGCAGGAAATATGAAAATTTAAGAATATGCTAAAATTCATCAGTATTATGCAGAGTTTATTATTTTGTGGGGATGTCAGCATTACTAAACCCAGGAGCTCCTGAAATGTTGTCCTTGAGTTTAGTTCTTTATTCCTAAAGAAAGAACTTTATTAAGCTGGAGAGATGGCTGCAAATAGCAATTACTTGCAGAGGAGCCCTTCACAGAACACTGTAGTATTTGCTTTCCAAAATGGCTCAACCATGGAGCTTCAAATTTGAGATCACAAACTTTAACTGTGCAATTCCATATCTAACCATATATTTTAACACAAAGATTACTATTTAAATCAGCTTTCAAAGTCACATTCTTGGTTTGAGAAAACTACTATACTCTCCTAAGAGTCTTGCTCTTGTGTAATGTAACTTATTAATTAAATCTCCAGTTTTGGTACCTGGAATGCTGGCAGGTTTTTTTGCTTTTTAAGAACTGTTCAACAAAGATAATGAACAACACAGGATGTGTCATTCAAGAGCATTGTTATTCAGGACTGTTTTCCTACTCCGTATCGCATAAAACATATGTTCTGTATGCGCCACTACATTCTCCACCCATTTCAATAGGCAATGCTATACAGCAAACAATATAAGGGAGTTTACCAATTTGATTTGAAAAGTAGCTTTTGATGCCTTTCCACATCCCCAGGCTGCTTGTCTACCACCATTAACTACTTAATTGTCATTCAGTTCTGGACAAGGCAGACTGATGATTTTTGCTAATGTTTGCACATGAATAGTAATGATTTTAAAAATTAGAGATCCCTAAGTTACATAAAGAGACTTTTCCTCAGAAAACCAAAAAGGGCACACAGTCTGCAGATACCAATCCTCATACTAGGAGCACATGCTGATAAGCTGTTAGCAGGATCTAGTCTTCCCAGCCTGAAGGCTGAACATACTCTTCAAGTCTTTATCTGCTCCAGGCTAGATTCACATCCAAGTTTCCTCAACTCATGTAAAAGTCACAGAAACCACCTGCAAGTCTGCCACAGGATTTCCTTTGCCATACTGGATCTCGAGTAAGGGCACAGCCAGCACATCATGTGCAGAAAGGAGAAGGAGCCAGAGTAATCCTCATTCTGAACATATGCAATTGAAATACTGTCAACATTTGGACAGATTTCCTGAAGAGAATCCTTGAAAGCTTGTCCATGACAGGACAGAGTGGTAGTTTTCGTTATACTCCTTTAGTTTTTCTCCCAGGCTTCCCTAACAAACAATACAGAGCTGGGGAAGTAACTCCTTACTCTTCCCCAACTCTCTGCCCTCTACTTTTCTGTTTTCAAAAAGCATCAAGTGTCTTCAGATTAACGTAGAAACATTTAGTTTCTTCTTCTTCTGTTCCCGAAGCTTCCCTTGGATGAATCTACTTTCTCAGAATTGCAATGGTTCAAAGAGCTCAGAATTCACATCAGACTCTGGTCAACAAAGAATGTAATGACCTTACAAACTCCACAACTTTAGGGAGGAGACAAACAATGAAAAACAAGTGCAATTCAGGTTGCATTTGATTAACAACAAATCATCAGTGCAACATCTTAATGCAGCAGTCCACAGTCTTCAGAGCTATTAGGTACCCACTACGGGAATAGATAGGAATCATCTGATCTGTACTAAGCTAAAGACCTCATGGAAGGGAAATGGGAGGATGCTCCATGAAGTCATTTAGAAGAGAATATTTCTCCTTGAAGCTGCATTATGGCCTGAACCAGTTATCCCACCTCTACTGCCAACTTAAAATGCACAAACACAACATTAAAACACTTAGGGATATGTGTTATTTCAATTTGGATGATTTTTTAAAAATTTACTTCTGCAAGAGTTTGCCTTCACTTTAACTATGGACTGTGCATTAAAAAACAAGCACTGGCTCCAGGCTACTAGTAAGCTATAAAGATTTTTATGCATTACTAATTTAAGATTTAATTTAATTAACATTCTATACAATAAAACATGAAGTACAAAGCACCTATAAGAGTTTAAGAGAGTATCCTACCTGATGAGAGGAGCTTTCTGCAGCAGTCTGAAAATCCACTTAATGCTGCCAAATGGAGAGGAAACATCCCATGTATACCCCGCCTAAGATACACCATAATCAGGTATCACAGTTTCATTACAATTAAAATAAAACAAACATGATTGTGTGCCAAAGCACATGAGCATGGTGGGTTCAGCAAACCACCTAATTAGAATACTGAGCCTTAGGAAAACTTCACATATTAAACACTTTCTTGCAAGCTATCAGGATGCACTGAGTCAGTGCAACAGCCTATTAAAACTCTCAGAGCTTTTACTTAAAATACATAAGACGAAAACCTGTTTTTCTTTCTTTTTTTTTGCTACAAGTTGTGATGTGTTGAGTAGCTACTTAAAAGTACAGTACAGGATAATACACAAAGTATTTCCTATTTCAAGATGCTAAAAATCACACTAGTCTTGTTAATCTAATAAATACATTTCTAAATTCTCTCAGCTTGCATTCATGTCAGTAAAGTTACCTACTTTGCAGTGTCAGCACCACTTGTAATCAAAGTGTTGATTAATAGCTCGTGGCCATATCTAGCTGCTATGTGCAAAGGAGTATTTCCATTCTTATCTTCACAGTCTATTTCAGCTCCTATAATAAAAAGCAATTACTTAGTAAGAATACACACAGGCATACAGATACCTTTTCAGAAAACCAGCAATGATGATCATTTTAGCAAAGTTAATAATTGTCCATGAATGACTCCTTTGGATTTAAAACCTATACAGCTTTCAGTAGTATCCAGTAGTTACAATAAACAAAATAGAGAAAAGCGTTTTATTATGTATTCACAGGGGACAAACTTCCTACATACAAACTGGGTTATGGAAGAGAAACATATGTATTTTCCTGCATTCTGAAAACAGAGAAGGCTCCTCAGCGTAACTTGTCAAACTTTATAAGCAGATATGTCAGACTCCACCACTACTACTAGACATGGGATACAAACAAAAATCAGTACGCTATTACCCAGACAAGAGGACGAAAAAAGCCATAATACTAGAAAGCTGATGACAAAACTACTCCCTCCCCCTTTTTACCATTTTGAATGATGGTTTGGGATCTTGAAAATCTACCATGGATCGCTGTCATGTGCAAAGGTGTTTTCCCATCTTTACTCTGGAAAAGAAATAACAAACCCCTGTGTTTACTTACGACCAGCAACAGTAACCCACCAGAACTGACACAAAAAAAAAAAAAAAAAAAGAAGAACATTCTTTCCTTTCTTCTCTTCCCTTTACTCCATTCTTTATATTGTTTCTGCGCACTTCTGCCAGACAGATGCTGGCAATGACAAGTCAGCATGACATGGCAAGCTTTTCAGAAAAGCTGCTCTTAGTCACTTCCAGCTGCGAATGACAACTCAGCGATGCCCACTCACTCACTCACTCACTCTTATGTCTCTAGGATAACAACTCTCAAGAGGATGATGACAGCACACAACTATAGCAACAAGCCATATCCAACTCTTCCCCTGCCCAAGTCTAAAATAAAACAATGCTTTAAGTTTGTTTCTTGAAAAAAAATAGCTGTATTTACTAGAAAGGTTTACATACTATATTAGAAGGCAACACATTAAAAAGCTCATGTGTCTCCTGGAAATTTCTGTAAAGTGAGCAATTCATCATAAACAACAAGTAATACTAGGGTAGAACTATTCAACCCTAATTGGTACTATACATTTGAAATGCACATCTTAAATTTGCACTTAGTCATTCATCCAGTAAAGATGTCCTTCAAGTAGGCCAACAGTAATGCATAAGGAGACTTAATTTTTAACAGCTCAATCTCAATGCACTTACAAAACTGTTTTTTATGTTATTACTACTTTAGGATGATTTCCCCCCTGTACTTTGTCGCAGGAAATGGGAAAGCTCTACTGAAGAAAAAGGGTCCTAAAAACGCACACAAAAAATGGCAAACATGCCACAGAAAATAAAAGGACCCTTGGATGCACATGCATACCACATCTTTCAATTTTAAATGGTGGCTTTAAGGAGTATGAAATGTTCACAAAATATCAAGTTAAAAAAGACAAAGTTGGTAGGGGAAACACACAATATGAACATAAGTATTGAAATATCACAAACTGCTGTCATGTGCAAAAGTGTCTTCCCATCCTTAATCTCCCTTTGAAACCAAATGGCAAAGCTTCTATGGGTGTGTAACTGAAAGTCTGATGAAGACCCTTTTAGACAGAAGTGGATGAGGAATTTTTAGTTGTAACACTGAACAGAGCAGCATACACAACCTACAGCAATGCAATTATGGGAAACATTGTCTTCT
Source organism: Acanthisitta chloris (assembly GCF_000695815.1). Classification (NCBI taxonomy): domain Eukaryota; kingdom Metazoa; phylum Chordata; class Aves; order Passeriformes; family Acanthisittidae; genus Acanthisitta; species Acanthisitta chloris. The sequence continues at coordinate 42,685 of NW_008658925.1, forward strand.
CAGGCCTAGATTGAAAGAAATTAAACACTTGATAATGACAGTCAGGTTATCTCCAGATCTTTCAGCTAAGCAGATTTCTTTGACAATAAATAATCTAAAAGACAACATCCACATACCCATAGCAGATGCAAATAAACACATAAAATGAGGTTGAAATCCACTTGAGGAACTGGACAATCAATTTTATTTCTGTCATTGGAGGCCTTAAGGCCAAATAAACACATCATGAGTGACAACTTCCTCAAGCAATCTCTGCTCTGATTTTCTTGTATCTTTCTCCCTGTGGTTTAGTTCTGCTCTCTTTATCCTACCATTAATATTCTCTGTGTCCTGCTTTAAAACAACTGTTACACATCTGGTGCCTCTCTCCCTCACTCTTCTCCTTCTTTAACCTGAGGAATCTATTAATGTAAAGAAAAATTATCACATAAAATAAGCTTGGCAAAGTAACAGACAGAAGAATTTCAGGGCACAGATAAAGTAGCCTGCAGTCTCACTAGCTCAGATAGGACAAATCTGTGTCTCGAAGGCTAATGAAGAGGAAGAAGATGAAGCTGAGAAAAAGCAGATCCAAGTCTCCCTGAGGACATTAATACAGTACCTTACAAGGACTTAAGAATAACTTAAGGTGACAGTATTAGAAACTAAACAGCACGGTGGTCAAGTGAGAACTCTCCCAAAACAACTTGAGTAAGATCTTGCAAAGAACAGCAAATAAGTTACAACATAATTTTCCAGTTGTAAATTAAAAACCACAGTACAATCAATACTGGATTTTTTAATTTATTTGGTTCAAATTTACTTTCAAATGCACTTTACAGAGATTTCTAAGACAATGGATTTGATCCTCTGCAGTGCCCCTCTCATGTCTCAGGTTCCTTTCCAGCCCAAAAATAACAAAACATGTAATTGTCTATCAACATATAAACATAGAACAGCTATAAAATTAAATGAAGATGGTAATTCCCATGTTGAAGCTCAACTGCTAGGCATAGGATTGCATTCAGAATTCCATTCTAAGGCATTGTCACTAGGGAAGGATATACAGAGTCAGAACCAGCAGCCAAATATTTCTTTAAGCAATGACACATCAAGGTTCTATTTATTGAGCAAAACACTATTTCCTGACATACCAGGAGACTGGAGCAGGAAGACATCTTCACAACTTTTCCTTCAATTTCCCCTTTTTTTTGCCTTTAAGGTCTTCTATCTAAATATCAAACTAACTACAGCTGTGTGATTTTATGAGGTCAGACAGGATCACAGCATATGACAGAACAGCTATGGGCTAATGATAACTTTTGTTGCCTTCACTGAAACTCAACTAAATGTGGTAATAGGGAAGAAATCACCCAAATCTCCTCTATCACTAGAAAACATTTCCACAAAATACTTAAGATCATATGAAATTTGCTAAGAACAGTAATTGCTATTAGACAGAAATAATACACAGCACAAGGTGTCGAATCAAGTGATTACTCAGATATTAACTGTACTCAGACTACTGAGCAGGGGAAATGTGGGTCTATCATGTCACAGCATTCCTCCAAGTGAAATCTCCCCCCAGCAACAATTCTTGTTCTAGTATCTCCAATAGAAGTAAAAAACTTTTTCTATTTAGGTCACTGAATTTTCAAGCAGCAATGGGTCCATAAAACAATTAATACTGTCCCGTTACATACTCATTTCAATGTGTTCTTCCATGCATGGAAATCCTGAATAGTGAAGAGAGAGTGCTGCAGTAATGAGCAATACTTAACAAGATACACTGTTCTACAGTGGACACTGACAAGGCTATGAAAACAAGCAGGAAATCATGCCCTCTGCCTACAGAGGTGATAAAAAGCATGTAACATATTTCGACTGTTCTGTTCTCTTCTGCTACATAATTCCCTCTTGAGATGAGGCCAACATTCACAGATATGCACCAGCACTTACCCTCCATCTGTCACCAAGCATTAGAGTGTTTCCCCTTTTGCTCTCCTCACTGAGTCATCCACAGCAGAAAGTGCTCTAATAGTACTGTCTAGTTAGCACCTAGATTACCATCCATATCCACTGTTACCTCTAAGAAACAGCTGCATGTGGGAGGAAATTACTGAATCAGCTTAGACAAGCAATACAATTATGATGAAAAATACATCTTCTAACAATTTTAAGAACTACTTTGAACTTCAGCCTCAGAGTTTGGAAACTGAACAGGCTTGGTTTCAGTAAATACTTTGTAAGGATGCTCTAAATCAATCTCTTTTTAATTCGACAATTTATTCTTTGCTACACAAAATATTCTAATTCAATTTCCCTTTGTTACATAGAGATTGCTCTTCTGATTAAACTCAAGATTTATCTTCATAGGCCTTTTCAGGGAAGTAGAAGTTGACTTGGAAATTACTTTCTTTTGCCTCAGTTCTTGCACTTTTCAACAGTGCAAGTGATAAGTTTTCATATATGAAATAAAGGTGTTCACACCTTCAGGTGCAAATTTACAGGCCAAATTCAGTCATACTGGTATAAATCCACAGAAATGCTATTAACAGAATTACAATGGAAACACATTGATGCAGAAACAGGAAGTAAATGCTATTTTCAAACTATAACAGATTAAAATCTCTACACAGCCCTACTTGCTTAATTTGCACTTATGGTGCAAATACGTGTTTTGATATGTGCTAAATCACATTTTAATTACAAACAACCTACAGCTTTTAATTACAAACAACCTACAGCTAAAGCTACTAACCCTCTTTCTGAAATGGAGGCCTTCCCGCTTCTTTCTTCTACATCAGAAATATGCACAAAGTCATGAACCCTTGCAACCCTGCATATAGAAAACAGCAATTCTTTGCTTGAAAATATTTGTCACAGAATCATAGATGGTTTGTGTTGAAAGGGCCTTTAAGATCATCTTGTTTCAACACCCCTACCATGAAAGCTACTAACCCTCTTTCTGAAATGGAGGCCTTCCCGCTTCTTTCTTCTACATCAGAAATATGCACAAAGTCATGAACCCTTGCAACCCTGCATATAGAAAACAGCAATTCTTTGCTTGAAAATATTTGTCACAGAATCATAGATGGTTTGTGTTGAAAGGGCCTTTAAGATCATCTTGTTTCAACACCCCTACCATGGGCAGGAATACCTTCCACTAGCTCAAGCTGCTCTAAGTCCCATTCAACCTGGCCTTGAACACTTCCAGGGATGGGGCATCCACAGCTTCTCTGGGCAACCTGTGCCAGTGCCTCACCACCCTCACAGTAAAGAATTTCTTCCTTATGTCTAATCTAAAGCTACATTCTTTCATTTTGAAGCTGTTCTCCTTTGTCCTGTCACTACATGCCCTTGTACAAAGTCCCTCTCCAGTTCTCCTCTAGGCTCCCTTCAGGTACTGGAAGGTGTCATACAGTCTCCTTTGTTCTTATTTGTGCAAGTAACATATGTATATAATCATTAATGTATTTAACACTGTGAGATTATTTTCCTGGCAGACCACATGCTACTGAGAAATGGTCTTTCGAGAATGTAGGACAGAAGTCAGCCAGCCCTGCAACACAGAATGCTTCGTCATATCCAGCCTAGGACATTATGCAGAGCAGAAAGCTGGCAACAAAAATAAATGGACTGTGACCTGGGTATTTTAGGACAAGTTGGCAATAAACCCTGTAGCGCGGCTTCTTACTTCTGCAGGGAACTTTGATGATGAATTTTTCCACCACTGAGTTAAGTACATTTTCATTAAATGAGCTGCACATCTAAATATATGTAAGCAGTGAGCAGGAACATACATCTAAGGTATTTTCCACATCAAAGAGCTTATTTTAAAACTACTCCACAATTTTCAGTTGGCTATGGGTTTTGTAGTAACAATAGAAAGCAAACTGTATTTTAGAATTAGTTGAAAATCAGCATGATTCACTGTGAAAATCACTGCTTACATAGAATCATAGAATCAACAAGGTTGGAAGAGACCTCAAAGATCATTGAGTCCAACCCTAAAATGAAGTGAACCACACAGCCCATGACTTTTTACAGAATTGCCAGCTATTTTAACATTCACCTCTTATCCAAATTGTGCTGAAATTCAAGCAGAACTCTACTGAACAGATTTTTTTCTTCAGTTTTTTAAGAAACAAAAGACTATATCATTCTCTTGCTACCACATGTGGGCAAGAGTTTAGGCAATTAGATATTCTGCAAGAGGAACACTTGGACTCTTCATTCCATGTACTTGTTTCCCACCTCCCCTAGCCTAAAACCTGTCAAGACACCAGATACTGCCACTAAGTATTTCTGAACACGGTTAAGTTTTCATTACTGGAGCAAAAATCAACGTAATACAAAACAGGAGGTCTCACATGCCTCTCTCCCGTTTCAAGACTTTACATTACACCCTGGAGAAGGCAGTGAAAGATACAGGTTAAAGTCTGCTTTTATGCTTGTATTAGAAATTCTGCCTATAATAAGACTAGATTCTAAGAAATGTTCTGCAGCCAAAGACTCGTGACCAAGTAGAGGTGTAAAATGTATACTGATTCTGCTTACAAAGTTTTGCTGGAGTAATTAAACCACCAACTGTTTAATTGGTTTCTACTGGTTTGATCTATTTATCTTTGTATTTTTAATGCAACCTTCCCAAATACCCCAGACTAATTAGATTCTAGGATCTTACATCATCAGCTCTTCAACTGCTCCAGCAATTAGCCTGTTCATACACATTTTTCTGAAATATCCTTGATTTAATTAATGTTACTTATAAATAAGAAAAACATGTTGCCTTGCATTTTTCTAAATGATTTGCTCTTACTTACATGGCTAGATCAGGGAAAACAAATTATACAGAATTCTGACATTCAATGTAATCAAGATCGACCACACAGTATTGTCATCTTTATCCTCTTGGGCTATTTAATATATCCCATTGAGGTTTTCAGATTCAGAACAAGCAACATACTGACTCATTTTTACTACAGCCCTTCTCATACAAGTACTCCATCTATCA
>NW_008658925.1:47693-89095 GCF_000695815.1 Acanthisitta chloris
TTTTGGAAAATCTACCTCTGATCTTTAAGAGTGAATGGATGGCTTTGGATACACCTACCTTTATATTTACATCTGCTCCGTTGCAGACCAAAAGCTCTAAACACAATGCTCCATGTGTCGATGCAGCAGCAAAGTGCAAAGGTGTAAACCCCTTCTCATTCACTTGATTTACATTAGCACCGCAGTCTATGAGTTCATTCACTACAACATCTTGACCGTTGTAGCAAGCTACATGGAGAGGAGTATTTCCATAGGCATTTGGTTCGTTCATCTATCAGACAAAAAAAGCCAAACAAGGTTAGTTAGACCAAAAAACTGTATTACTGCAGCATTTAGTTCTAATAAAGAAAAATCTCACATCATGAGATTATGTTTTGGAACTCTTCAAAATCAGATATTCTGGATATAGCACTTTGATTGAGAAGTACGTCCTGGGGAAGAGTATGATTGCTTTACAAGTGATCCAACCTCCTCCAATTGTCTCCACACCAGTTTCCTGTACACAACTTGAGAGAACATGCACATGCCGAAAATGTCAACAGTGGCAATCTAATCTGCACAGACACTACATACTAAGCACAGTACAGATCTCTGTAAAACAGCTGTTTCAAGTTTCCATGAAAAACAGAGCTCAAAGAGACTTTTTTGGGGGGAGAAGGCATGTATAGAAGTAGAATTTGTTGCTGAATGCAGTGCAATACTGAATACTGATCTACTTCTCAATATAGAACCTGGGCTGCATTCTCCAGCCTGGTAAGACTAAAATGTGATTCACAATGTAGATTTCTTCCACAGTGTCACAGCTTGTTGTTAACACACTTTCTACATGCAGATACAGTAAAACCTTTTAATTTGTTTTGCATTTCAATATTAATATGCCATTCCTTACTGCAGTATTGAAGTTTCTTACAATTCTTAGTATTTTCCAAAATTTATGTGATGTAACCAAGTCAGTAACATCTATATTTTACACAGAGGCAAAACCACTTAATTTCCTGCACTTTAAAAAGGATTGTGTGGCAAAGAAGCTAGCATTGGAATTCCTATTTCTTGACCTTAAGTCCAATGAATTGCAAGTAAGAAATACCAAACAAAAAACCCTACTAAATACATGCTTATTTTCAAGTTCTTGTGAAAGGCTCTTAAGTTACCTGAGGGAATGAGGTTTTATAACAGAAAAAGTTGTATTTCTAGAGATCTTCCTTTATATACTTTTCACTGTATCGCAACCTGTCCTAAATAAAGTGTGCCACAGTACTAACAGAAGCAATACAAACAACAACAAAAATACACATCACTTCATTTTAGTCTTCCTTACATCAACTCCAAGATCTAGAAGATACTTGACTACACTGATCATCCCACTAGATGCTGCAGCATGTAAGGGTGTATATGATTTCTTGTCTTTGCATGTCACTTCAGCTGTATGTGCCACAAGTAATTTCACAACTTCAATGTGACCTATAATAAAAAAGACAAATAAAATAAAACAGCATTTTTTATTAACCAGCATAGGTTTACAAGCTTAAGAAGTCGACAAATATTATAACATGAACAAGACATTATTCATTTGGACCTAATCTGGAAAATAAAGAATTGCTCTTCTTTTCTAATGCTATCAAAAGCTATAAAAGCAACATAAAATACTCATCTTCACATACCACATCCAACAATCATAGCATGTACACTTCAAAAATAAACTTGTTAATTAAAACCCCAATTTTGTCTTCTTACACAGAAGGGTATTTTAAAATGACTCGAGAACTAGAGGTGAAGTAACTCTGTAATTATTAAACATTTACTGCAAATTTCTGTTAACAACTCGAGAGACAATGGGACTGTCTTCCACTTTCACCTCAATTGCAAACATGCCCATTAAGGTTTCCAGAACTTCAGCACAAACACCGAAAAAAAATCACACAAACATGAAAAGATGAAAATATTCTATTTTTACTTAAAAATATATCTCCCCCAATCCAACTTCCTTTACTTGCAAAGCATTTAAAATGTTGAGCCAAATCATACAGGATTTAGCAAAGCTCTGTTTTCAAGACTGACTCAGGCAAGTCTCTGAGGAACCACAGCCTTGTGAAAGCATCACCTGCTCTCCTGAGACAATGGCAGGAGAGTAAGAGATGAGTGGGATCGTGAGGAAGGGATGAGCTGGGAGAAGTTTCAGGTAAGAGGGCGGAAAAGGGAAAGGAGGGCAGGGAGCCCACTCTGAACTGGTTGGCAGCAACTCTCACTGCCAGCTTTGGGCGAGGGGCCCCAACACCACACGACTGCTGCGAAGGGCAATGAGCTTCTCCCTTCTGTGCCTGCATCCCCCTCCACTGGCTTGCAGGCAGTTGTACCACTGCCCGCTAAGAAGCCATGAAAATGGGGTAACCAAAAAATTCGTCATTCTTGCTCCATTCTTAATTGAACTGCCAAACAAGATAATCACTGAAAACACATGGATCATCATGACAAGGTCTGCAGAATAAAGGAGCACATGAGTTAAATAGACCACAGTACACTTAGAGCTTTCCCCTTCTAACTGACCCATACAGACAGACGTTTAACCTTTCAAGTGACCCTTACCTTAGTTAAAGAAGTGGGGAGGGGCACACCGAATACTTAGGCTTATCCAGTCAGACAACTAAGTAAAAAGTTTCAACTCCAGCTTTCAGTTTAAGTGCTTCATAAAAAGTGCTTTTTCAGTGACTAAGAGAATTTGCAAAAGTTTGAACAGGAAGGGACCACCCAAAGGAATACAAAGCTATGCCTGTAAACATTCAGCCGTCATAATACCTATTTTATGCTGCATGCCCAAAAACATACAAAACACCATTTCACCTAGCTTTACTGATGAAAAACCTAGGAGTTTACCAGTGCAATGTGAAGAGCTGCAATATTTCACTTTTGAATTACTTCAATATTCAGGAAATAAGAGAAAGAGAAACGTAAACATGATAGTCATCTTCTGACCCAAATACAATGAGGATAAGAATGAAAAGTCCTACATGAGAGACAGTGAAAGGAATAGAGACACTGAGCAGAACAGTGGCAGAAAAACTTAAAAGAGAAGAACAAAAAAACCCCAAACCCCCTGACCTGCATGGAAAACGCAAGCAGCGATCAGTGGAAGGCACTCAAACAGAAGAGCAAGGTACTTGACGTGGCCAGCGCTGCAGAGACATCCCGAAGCACTAATGAGGGCAACGCTGGCATGCAAGAATGTAAGTCCATTTCAGTCACAGCACTGAGGCTGGACAGCAATGGAGCCGGGTGAAAAGCAGGAAGGAAGGGAAACAATGGATATAACCCTAGAAAGTTATTTATAGTAGAGTGACGAAAAGCATAACTTTTTAACTCCATGGTCAGTTGTACGTGGTGGAAAAACTTTTAAGATTTTCTTCAAACAATTGGAGCAAGGTACAATGGCTCTCAATTGTGAGAGAGAATGTTACAGTTTTTTAATCTTTGTTTGAAGACATTCAAAAACTTTTCCTACTCTATTGTCTACAAAGATACTTAGGTTGATTGACATCAGTTAAATTACATTTTCCCCCATCAAAACACTGTTCATTAACAGAGTTTCCTGTTAATAGCCTACAAAATAGCACCAACTAAAATTGGAACAAATGTAGCTTAACTGAAAAACGTAAGACTTTGCTCTCATTTAGGTAAGCACAAGCCAGAAAACATCTCTGTCCTCTCACTGACACTGGTCAGATCTCTGCCATCTCATGCACGAGTTTCAGTCCACAAAATTTTGCACTTAATCACTCTGAGCTAGGTGGCTGGACAGCCTGTCAGAGACACTGCTTTTCAAATATAAGTACATTAAAAATACCAACAGAAAATATTGCAAATAACCCTGGATCAATAATAAGGATTGTTCTTTAACTTCTGCATTTCAAGTACTGGTATCAGTACCTGAAGTGCAGTATCATCCAGCTTCCAATTACAAGTTAAGCATTAATGCTGTGATGATCATTTCATAATTCACTGGCAGGTTCAAGTCTTTTTAAGTCTGATAAAAGGCAATGAAGTACATTACTTTGACAGTACTGCCAATGCACTGATCAAGACTATAAGAACAATAATTATCCACTCCTGGAGCAAGAATGGGAAGGCAAGAAATTGCAGTTTCAGAGACTAAATACCAGTTTCAGAGACTTAAGTCCCAGGTTTGGTATAATGACCCTCTGTTTCAGGTGCCTCTTGTATTAACCACTTAAGTTTTATTTAGCATGACTGCAAAATTTTTCATCTCTGATTAGACTCCCTGAAGAACATAGTTCCTCCTTTTTAAAGAACAAAATTACTTACCTTACTTTTCTTTTTCCAACAAATTCATTTTCCTCACCACAACAAACCATATTTATAAGGTGATTTGAATTGTACTATTAATTGCTTTCTGGCAGACACACAGATTACCTCAATGCTTACAAAGCAAGTATTTTCCCTAGGAATATAAAAACCCATTAAACATAAGGTGGTATTTTTGTTACTACCACAATAGCTATCAAGTGAAATATGTACATACCCATATATGCTGCCCAATGTATAGCTCGTCTGTCCTTCTTGTCAAAAGCATTAATATTGGCCCCTCTAGACAACAGTAAGCTGACCATCTGAGATAGACAGAAAGAAGAGAAATCCTCTGTTCACAATGGGAAATTCTGCTTAGACAAAGAAAATCATAGAAGAAAACAAAAATATATGCCTTTCCAGAGGCTTTAAATGTGGCTTTGAATATTCCATAAGCTTGCAAAAACTGGCTGCCCACCTTGGCAGCAAAAATGACATGACTGTAAGGAACACAAAACCTGGTGTCAACAAAAACATCTCCCAATTAAATATGGCAAAGCTGTGAAATCTTTCAAATCTGGAGGTTATTACTAAGGGATTCACTAAAGGTAATCCCTAAAAGCAAGCCTATTTCCAATGTGTCTCCAATTACCTATATACAATTACAATAAGAATTTCTCAACAGACATTTCTCAGGGCTTGAACATTAGTGAGTTAGAGCTTATTACAGGTGTTTCCTCCACATTTCATTGGCAACACATTCCATACATTTCACTACTTACTGAACAAAAAAGTGTCCTGCTTTTTCCATTTTAAATTTACCTGTTACTAGTTTAACTCCACTTAACTCAGGCAAATTTGCTTCTGTCATAAGAAAGGTGAATGCTATAATAACCTTCCAACTAAATGATGCAACACTTTGCCCCACAACCATTCTGTACAGACATGCATACAGAAGATAAATTTAAATACAAAATAGGGGTTGGGGTTTTCTGAGGGGATGGGGGAGACATGATTTTAAAATGAGAAACTAAACATCAGAAATGTGAGGGACAGAATGATGAGTGGGAAGTTAAGAAAATTAACTTTTACCTCAACGTGTCCACTGAAGGCTGCATGATGCAATGCAGTTCTGCCTGCTCGATCAGACACATTTACATTGCTTAGGAGAGGCACCAAAGCTTCAGCACATTTCACAGCTTTGTTTGCAGCTGCTATATGTAGGGGTGTCTGCCAGTTTTTGTCACGAGCATTGACATCTGCTGAATGCTTTAACAACACCTGAACAGCATCCTGAAAGCATTTACAAAAAAAAACCAAGCCACTTAGTAGAGATCTGAAATGTCACCCTTAAATCCAAGGACAGTACAGTGGAATACAACTCTTTACAATTAGTTCTTTTGTTAACATCATCTTATACTTCGGGATTTGTACTTTATCATAAATCCAAATTCGAGCATGTTCTCAAAAACATGAATAATATATTCCCTACAGGATTCAACCATTCCCAGAACTTTTACCCTGCTTCTTAAGCCAAGTGGCAAATAGTTTTGTCGTCACAACTGATTTCCAAAGTTCAATAAACCACTTCAGGATTTCTTCCACTGCCATGAACATATAACAAATTCCATTAATCTGTCTAGAATGGTTAAGAGAACAACAGAGTGTTAAATGTACATTTAGAGAACCACAGATAAAAGAGGGCATGGTCATAAAAAGTTTCAATGTACACTGTTGCAAAACTCCTGAAAACCATTTGAAAACGCTGCACTGAATTCCATCGCTCAAAAAGATTATTCATTTTGTTTTGTTACAAGTACAAGCTGTGAAAATTTCACAAATAGACTGTAATTCTTACAGCAAGATAAACAAATCCCATTAAAATATGTGCACTCAGTTGGAATGCATAAAAAATAAATGTGTCGGCAATATCAACATGATGATGAATATTGCATTTTACATCAACTGTGTGACCTTCCCACGATTCACTGATTGTTTTTGGTGACTGCCAACTCAATCACTGAGCACACAAATAATTGATTACCTCTCTTTGAACTTAAAATGTGTTATCACAAGTTATTACTAGAAATTTTGAATTACACTATGGTACAGTATCTAGGTACTATTCTCAGCTATGAGCAGAATTCTAAGTAACTCTTGATTCTAGTTATATTTTAATAAATTGTATTTAAAATGTTCAAATTTCTTGTACTGTCAGTAAAAAAAGGAACAAACATAGAAGTGAAAATACTGCATCACAGGTTTGTAATTTAAATGAGAAATGAAACAGCTCTTCTATTCTGATAAATGTAAGCAGACTTAGTGCTTAAAAAAACTATTATATTTTGAACTGTAATCTTTTTTTAAGCAAATATTAAGACAGACCATAACCAGAACAAGGAAATTTTACAATAGTTATTATCCCTTTTATAGAAGGAAGTACCATAATACTAGTAAAAACAAAAATGTATCTCATATTTGTATGTCCATATGCATTAATGAATTTCATAGAATTACTGAATCTACTTAGGTCTTTTTTTTTGGCCCCAATGTACACCAGGAACACACAAATATAAAGGCCTAGAATGTGACTGTCTTGACATGAAGTTGCCTGAACTTGCACAGTTAATAGCTAAATCCATAATTTCAGCTATTCTGTATGTTTCAATGCCCTTGTTTTTTCTCCATTACATCTTTTCGCCTAATGCCCAAAACTCATATATGTCAGCCGGAAAAAACTGCCCATACCTATCAACCACATATATGGGCTCCTATGACTCACTGTGCTAATAAATAGAGAATTCTGATAAGTGTCTATCATTGCCCTTTGGGTAAATGGTCTGGTTGGTTTGCCTTTGGTTGGTATTTAAAATCTTCCACATTTTAAAAAACAGGACCATGGTTACACTTCTTGAAGTTATCATCTAGGCCCAGGTTGTCTGCAGCACTGCTCTCTGCAGCATTACTGAGGGAAGGAGCTTTTATTGTTCCTCAGCTCTGAGGAACACAACATGTGGTGCTTCGGTCAGCAGCTAAAGAAGCAGCCTAAAAATACCTCAAGAAGAACAAATAGCATTTGGGAATAAAGTGCCCTCAAAGATTCATTTTCAAACACCATTTTGAATTACACAATCTCCACATAATTTAGCTATTAATGTTAGTGACAAAATACTGCAATTTATCCAGGGAATTCAAAAGCAAAAACTGAAATGAGGCTTGTTTAGATAGTTCATGGATCAAATACTTGAAGTTCAACACTTGTCAAAAACAAAATAGTCTATATTCCATCTTGTCAAACAGAAATGTACATGGAATCTTTAAAACACCTTCCTTTTTGAGACATACCAAAATGAGCATCAATTCAACTCAGGATCTCAAAGGGGAGAGTTTTGCATAAACTCTTCCACATAACAAGCTCAGCATTTCTCTGTTTGCTTTGATCTTCTACAGGCATTTAAATTTTTTATTAGGACAACCACAGTAGAGAAACAATAACAAAGTAATTTCTTACATTATTATATTCTCACAACTGTGTAACTGGTAGGCTTCAAAAAACATTCTAAATTTCACTGATCATTTAAAAAGTGATTTTAAATGCTATTATTATTAATTAATCACTTTAAAAAAAAGATGTTTGCAGGCCTTATGAAACCATTTCTTTCTTCAATGCCTGAACAGACAGGCATGTAAAAAAATTAAGAAGTGCAAAGACTATGCCGTAAAAGCTGCACTAAATCTTAATTCATCTCTACTTCCCTCACGCTGAAGTATTCTGGTTACCTTAAGAGAGAGAAACTGGAGTTGAGAACACTGTGTGCAAAATCCTCTGCTAGGGAAATGGCAGAGAGCAAAGCTGAGAACTCTAAGTTTATAGTTCTCCTCCTTTCCTCCTGCTCATACATGTGATAAACATTTATACATATACTCAATAGGTTAAACAAACTGTTGCAAAACTGTTCTGCAATTCCAAACACTTGGAGTAGCTTCAGTGCTTAAAAAATGAACAAAGGACAGAAGGTAATTTGAGATGTCTTATTTTAACACAAAGCAGTCAAAAAAGGCAACATACCTCACTACAAGATGCTACGGCTCTGTGTAAAGGAGTCAACCATTTGCTGTCTTTGGCATTAACTCTAGCTCCTGCAACAAAAAATAAAAGTAACAGAAATGTAAAATATATTCGTCGAATGAACAAAATATTTTCAAGAAGAGAAGCAGAACTTATTAGTTATGTATTCTAGGCTCATTAATACAGTATGATGCAAAAAATGGAAAGGGATCTGTTTTCCAGCTAAAGTCCAACCCTTTGAGGAAATTCTTTTAACACTGTACCCATAATACACTTCCACATCAAAGTGTACTCATATTTTTACACCAGGTCATCCTCTATAATCGTTTGTACTTCCAACGCCACATAAAAGGCTGTTGTGTAAGAAAGACAAACTCCTTGCCTTCATTCAGCAACAGAAATCTCGTACTTCCCCACTACAGCTGAAATTCACCATTAAAATAGAGTCTCTGTTTCTCCCTATGCCTCCAGTGTCCTTGTAGCTGGCACATCTGATGCACAGCTGTATAGAATGAGGCTGATTCTTCTACTGGGAATTTGGGAACAAATCTTCCCTACTCTACCAGGTCACCTGGCCCACCCTAGGCTCTCCTTGTCCTCCCTTTGTGAGACAGACTGACAGCCACACCTCTGCTTCTAAAAGCATATATTAAAACCAGCTGTCCTTGCCTGCGAAAAACAAGGCTGCACAAACAGCTCTAAGGACACACGACTGAGTTCAGATTTTATGTTTCTTCTTAATAATATAAAGGAAAAAGAGTTTGGGGATTTCCCCCCCCCCCCCCCCCCTTTTGGTTTCACTCCCCCCCCCCCCCCGAAGAAATCACCTGAACTACATTTTAACTTTCAATGAACTCCAACAAGCAAGAAAACTTAATGATTAAAGTTAATAACTTAATTTCTTACAGATCTGTACATACACATATATAATGCCTTGTAGGTTCTTTACCCCTTGAGTAGACATTTATGCAATCTTAATTTCCAAACTCCTGAGATTTTACAGAGATAGCTTAGACAAAATGTTGTACTTCTGAAAAAAATAAATTGGAAATACTGTTGGAAGGAATCACGCAAACATTAATGCTACATGATCAGAGCTGATTAACTTCTCAGGCTGAACATAATATTGTTGTGTCAGAACCAAATGAAGTTTTTTTCTATGCGAAGAACAGAAGAGGACAGAAAGCTTAGAGACACAAAATGCCAAACAGGCAGCTGGTCATGTCAGGATACTCAGCTGACAGACAAGGTATTTTGATCCAAGAACTGCACCAGTAAAGAAGTCTCTTCCAGTCCAGCTGAACAACCTGACCAAGAAACTTAGCAGTCTGTACAAAATCATGGCTGTACCTACTAAGCAAACTAAATACCTGAAGTTCTCTTGCGTTTCTAAGTCAATCAATCTCATTCAGACTTAAGAACAGAACACTGCAGCTGATGCAAACTCCCACTTTGATCCTAGGTCCTGGAAGAACTAGACAGAGTCTGAGGACTCTGTGCTGGCTACAGTTTCAGGGATTTCACTATTTCCTTACCCAAATTTTAGAAGCTTTGGGTGTCATCCTAATTTTCCAAGTGTAAGAGATTTTGAAAAATAAGGTTGATGAATAGGGAAGAAAGTCCAAGTCCATTTGAAGAACCCCCTCCATGATCTAACAAAATTTTAAGAGACTTCATCATATCATAAGTCACACAGCCTAAGGACCTACTGTACTGCATCACATCATGTACCATAACATAATGTACAGAACTCAAGCAAAAAAAGAATTTGAGGATTCTAAAAAGTCACCAGAAATGTCTTAGAATTCTTGGCAATCCCTGCCAAAAGACAGTAAGTGATGAATGAAACCACAAATATAATGAAGTAATGATCAGTAAGTGAGAATGTATTTTGAAAGTATCTGTAATTTTTGATTGTCTTCCAGGTAATTGCTGTGCACACCTTGTTTTCAGCAGCTGAGACAAAAACAAGAGCCAAAATGGTAGTCCAGGCTCCACCTGACTTCACATTTAGCCAACAACCAAGGAATGAAGCCTTTTCAAAGTCTGCTTTTTATCTCTAATTTTAGGATACAAACGCCTTTGAAATATTTTAAAGGAATTAAATGAGTTACCAGTTCATTAATTACCATCCTCAGCAGTTTCCTCAGGGAAATTACATTTTCAAGACTTGAGGTCAGGTCAGATCCATCCAGGTAATGAAGCCTGAGACAGGAGATGCACCATGCACATCAGAAGAGGAGAGACATGTTTCTACTCCGAAGAAGCAACAATTGCCTAGGCTTTAGCTCTAAGTGAAAACATCCTTAGAGTCCAAGTAGAACTTATGGGTTCAGATAAGATGTTTACCGACACTTCTGGTACTTTTAACACACAGCCTAAAAACTGCACCAGAAGAGAGAAGGAATAAATATGAAAAGATACTGCAGGAAAGGTTTTCTCAGTGGTAAGTTAATCACACTTGCTAAGACTAAAATAAAAGAATATATGAAAACAAAAAAGAAAATCAGCATTAGCCAAAGAAAGGTCTAAGGAAATCTGAAGCCACATCTGAAAGTAACATGGTCATCCCAAAAGAACAAAGATTGACACAACAAGAGCTGGATGCCATCCCATAAGTGGTCTTCTATCCAAACAAGCAAGAAAGCCTAGGTCTAGCATATGCCACAGTTAAATTCATGTAACGTGAAGACACTAGAATAAGTTAACTTTTCAAATACACAAAAATATTGTAGATTCTCTGACAAAAGAAAAAGCCAAAGCTGACTTTTGACAACAGATCAAAACCTTTGATGGACTACTTAGCGTCTTACTGCTTTTTCCCTCCACAACAAAAACGCTTAAAGAAGTTCCAAAATTGTTATATTTAAAGACAAAGTTATTAATCAATAATCAGGATTAATGTACTATCAAAACCCACATATGCATTATTACTGTTGTAATTGGGGAGATCTATATCTCTATACATTAAACAAAATATTTGAAATTCTTAGAGAGATACTTTACCCTTAAATTTTTTCCAAGAAGAGATGCTGCCAAGAATGATTTAAATTTCATAAAAGAGCTTCTTCAAACAGCCTTGCATCTGAGGACATAATCCCCCTCTAGGCTGTTCTTTGCTCCCTGCCACATGATTTGGGGAAAATGTTACCATCCCTCCCTCCTTCTTCAGATGCTCTCCGTGAGCCATAAAGCTCCTTCAAACTTATCAGTCCTACCATGCAACAGTGAGGGAGTTTACAGCCTTCATCTTGCGGGGTAAAGCTCTACACCAGACCATTGCTAGTAAATGTTACAAAAGCATATTACAACTCTACCAAATGTCTTTTCCTTTAAGAAGTTTGCTTAAAGACAGTTTGAACACATGTATGTGTATAACTCACTGCACCAACACTACTGATGCAATATTATCTCTGTGAAGCTCGACCTGCTGACGTGTTAACCAGGGCATTTCTCACATTTCAAATGCCAGTTATGCAGCAGTTTGCTCTTTCAAAGCACAGTGCACTGTACCTCAATCCCCAGTGTGCAAAAACAGAAACAAAAAAACCCAACCCAAAACACCACCACCACCTTTGGAACTTCCAGACTTCAGAGGCATAGTCTTAACATGTTTATTAAAACTTCTCAAATATTTCATTCCTTTACTGTAAAATTTCTTATATTCTTTTAATGCCATAGAGCTTTCAGGAAAAGGGTTTGGGGGCTTGCCAGAGAGATCAAATACAACATTGCAACACAGATACCCACTTTGAACTGAAGAACAGATCATGTAAATGATCCTCCCTTAAAACTGCACCTTCCAAACAAACCAAATTATTCTTCTACATTGGTGCACTAATCATTAAACAAGATCTTCCCTTTCATCACCAATTTTCCTAGTACAGCCTAGTAAGATTACACATCTAGGCAAACATAAAAGCAGGACTTTTGCTCTGCAAAAGGTGGGGGCAGAGGGAGTGAGGAAAGTATTACGTAATTTTCTTCCCTTGTCCCTGAATCTTACATTTCATCTTGCAAACTTGCATCTACAAAACTGACAATTAGAAAGACATGTTTTACTTAATAAATGTAGTGCAGAAGCTACTGAAAAACTCAGGGAGGTTCAGTTTTAGCAATTGCATTTAAACATTTTCCATCTCAATACATGCACTGATTTACAGAATGGTCCTGGAGGTTTTAATTCCATCAGACCATACCTGGCAACTGCACGTTTAAATATGCTGTTAGCCACCAATACCTGGATGTATGTTGCTGCACTCCAATTGCTACATTTTGGTGTCAATATCCTTACGTTTGACTAAGAGTTAGCATCTCAACCATTTCTTGAAGAGACAGGCAAGGAATGACTGGGCAGGAAATGGTGCAAGGAGCAACCACACAGCTCCTCCTTCACCCATGAAGTGCCATACAAGTATATACAGCCATGTCTCTCACATCACCTCTGTGTTCCTCTCCTAAGAACATTTGCTGTGACTCTCCTCCTGAGCTACTCTTCACCAGAACTCTAAATGTCCTCAAATGACTAATGAATGCAGTGGCTACATTACTCATGAGTCACTAGATGGAAATAGATTCAGAAAAGAAATACAACAGAACTGACAAGACATTTTCATTTTTGCTCACAGTACTGACTTAAGTACTGAATTGCCTTCCACTGTTCTGTTTGCAGTCTGTATTTTTAGACTGGTAAGGATGGTATTTTCCTTTGTTATTGTACAAGATGTACTAGCGACTGAACAATATCATAATATAAGCAAAGAAAGCAAAAGTGTTTTCATTCAATTATGCAACACAGACACCTGACCTTCAGTATTTGAAGTTCTGAAATGTTTACTTAGGAGTAAGAGATACAAACAAGAGCTTTAGAGTGCATTTTTAAAAGTAATGAACTTTGCATTAACAACTAGGGTACTGAATAATTCTAGGAATGATATTTGCAGAAATTACAGAGATCTCAGGTATAAATCACTGAGAAAAATCAGTAGTCCTACTGTAATTAGATTCTGTTTAATTGTTTTGCTAAGGGCTAGTAATAGCTTCAAAAGCTTTTCCTTTTAAACGATCCACATTTTTATCCAGAGACAATGACCTTGGAAGCACATAAACTGGCAAGGAGAAATCCTCAGACTATACTGAAGAATAAACAAATAGAGAAGAAAACTTCTCCTTAGATAGAAAGATATGTGAACATTCAGAAGGAGATACAGAAGAAGTTTTTAAAGTAAAAGATTTGAGATATGAATTGGAATAATCAAGAGTAGAAACTGAGTGCAATTTCCTATTGAAAACTTGGGTATTTTGAAAGTCATTGCTGCAAAAATAATGAATAAGATCTTATTGAGGGAAAGCTTCTTGCTATTTATAAGCTAAACACATAGGAAATGGATCTATAGAATAGTGAAAAAAATCCAAGAGGAACAGGATTGGAATCTTTTGACCAGCAACAATGATGTTTAGACAACAGTTTTTGGTTTTGTTTAAGAAACAAACAAAACCACCTCAAAACCCCAAAACAACCCCACAAACCCAAAAATCACATGGAGATATACTGGCCACAGGAAAGGAAAACCACAATCAAGTCAAAGCCATCCTTCCAGGACTTAACTGATTTGTGAATATAACAAGTCCATTTCCTTTCAGAACTTTACAGTTTCTGCCACATCTCAACCTCATCAAGCTTCAGAAAGCTACACAAGGTTCTGAGACTCCTCGAGCTACTGAATGCTTCTACCTTTTCCTAAGTCAGCTTAATTTTCTCTCTCAAAAGAGTGTCAGAGCTACTTTCTTCACAGCAACTGACTGTTACTGCTGCCAGGGGGAAGTTAGGACAGCTCAGAAAAAGAAAACAACAGCCAACATCACTGTCAAAAGAAGAGGAAGCAGCCGAAAGATAGAGCCAGTGTAAAAGGAGCCCCTGTGAAACGCCTTCGGTGTGTGCGTACATCTGCAATCCAAACAAAGGGAGCTTCATGCAGCTGGGATTTCTGCAGCAATAGCATTTCAACAGCTGAGCTGTGTGACTGCCATTGCATAAATTTTAATGCTCGTGTGGCTTCTGAATTAGATGAAAGAAACACAAGTAGAGTGGTGTAACACTGGAACACCTTGAGTGTAGAGGTGCAGTGGTATAACACTGGAAGGTCTTTACTAGTAATCTTCCAAGACCTGTTATTACTGTTTTCCAGCATCAGCATGATTCTTATATTTTCCAGTTAACTCAGAGGAAACAAAAACTTGTGGGCTGCCAGACCTTAATGGGATTGAGTTTGATCACACTCATGTAACACAGAGCTTCACATAGAGAAAATTTGGGGTTAAACAAACAGAAATGTGTTGTGTCAGTACTTAAGTATCAATGGAACATAGTAACTACATCTATTCAGAAGAAAATGGACAATTCAAATGCTGATTTTGTGAATTATGTTGATTTCGGTGAAAGCAACTACAGCCTGCATGGTACTTTAAAGAGAAGAAGTGGAAAAGGTTAGTAACCATAGCACACATTCTGTGATCACATTAATCTGTTCAGCTTCTCACATGTCATTTCCCAGCAGAGTAGACTCTGATGGCATTAAAAGTTGCAGGACAAACAGAATGAATGGTTTTTTATGAAGCAAGAAGCCTCTACAGAACAGTTCACATGCAGGACTTAAAGAAGGGTTTGATTTTTTTTAAAATCAGGACTTCTTGGAAAGAACAAAAACTTGGACAGTTAATTAAGACTTAATTACTATACTTTCCTGCTTTTCAGTAGTCTGCCATCATTTACACAAAGTCAGTTCAATTATGCAAAGTAGACAGATGTATTTGTGCACCAGAATGCAGAGCTGTACATAGGTCATAAAAACACAATTGTGACGAGTGTTACAGCTCTTTCCAGAGTAATACAAAAAAGCAAATGCTTCTAGAATTATGATCCTCAACTTTTGCTCCATTCTTCCAGATGTTATAAACAACCATCTTCGTGCCTCTTCTTTATTTACTTTTCACCTCCCTACCTAACAAATTTAGGAATGCTAATTGCTTATCAAGCTACAAATCTAACAACGAGAGATGGATTTGAACACTTAGACTTCCACAGACCACAGTGGTATGACAATCTGTTATTAAGACACTCACATCCTCAGGGGTCAGGTTTTTTAGTGTTCAGTCAATCACTGCCTCAAAATAAAAAACAAAAGGCAGTCTAAATGACCTGCCCCAAATTGGAGTCACTGAAGTAGTTTTCTTTGATGTTTGGATCCTGTATCCAAATCATCACCTTCACGTCCCTTGCCCAGATGAAAGACTACAATAGGAGAGGTCACAAAGCAACTTTAGGATTTGGTGGGAAAATATTTCAAGAACTCAAAAACTAAGTATGTATGCTCCTAAGACTGAGAACTCACTCCACAAAAGTCTGCAAAAAGTGACTGACTCAGTTCTGCCTTCAGAATATGCAATATGGATTGCTTATGTCTACAGCAAAGCAATATAAACACATTGCAACAGCAACATATCAAAAATACATACTTGAAAGCAATGTGGATCCCCTGGAGTGGGATGCAAAAGACATTTCAATCAAATTTAAAAAAAAAATGTTGAGGTAACACATGATAACACTGTAAGAATAGAGAATAATGAGAAATAATCAGGTAAGAGCCACTGAGTAGTGGAAAGATTAATACTGACCTCAGTAATTTTGAGGTCCAGTCTGAAGAAAGAAGAAAAACATCAAAGCAAACAGTCTTTGTAGGATAGCCTGCACAGCAGGAAAACTGTGAAGTGGTTCCTAATAACATTCCAGCATAACTATGTAGAGGACATCATAAATTGCAAAAGCAAGTTCTCATAAGGTGAGAAATGCTAGGATGAAAACAGTCTACACAACTTAATTCAATCCTCTGTGCAAATATGTTGTGATAGGTCAATTAAGGTCACATACAGAATTTATACATGCATAGTTGTTCAGAAATGCTATTTATTAAAAAAACTACTTTCTCATTGTTCAAAATGAGGTCTTGCAACATGGCAAGCATTCTTCAAAACTTGGTATGGTAACAGATGTTCTATATTTGCTCCCTAAAGCTCCTCTGTTTCGACAAAATGTAACATTATACATCTGTCTCAAAGGAGAGATTTGATTTCCATCTGAAACACAACAGATGAATTTCCCATATCTTTATGAAATGAAGAGGATAAATATACTTAACCTCTGTTCCCCATCTTCCAATTAAGAGAGTTAAAAGACAAATCTTGGCTTCTGCATTTTCAGACACCTAGACCTGACTCCTCAGAGAAGTAGCTGATTTGGCATTTCTACTACAGCTGAGTACTCACACTTCACCAACCACAAACATTTCAAATCCAGCATTCAGAAATGAGGAAGACTAACTTCGTGACTACTTTTTGAAGAGTCTAGTTTAAGAGGCTTGCCTAAAACCACAGCTTGCAAGCAGGTAATACACAGATTTGTGCTCAAGTACAGCACAGCCTTTCAAACTGAACAGCCTGAACATGTAGACATCACTTTCTCATCCTGCAATTAATGCCCCTCTTTATTCACTTACAAACATGTCAACAACTCATACCTACCTGTGCCTCCCTCACCATAACACCCTGGGTTCACTCCCAGCACAGCCTCTCCCTGTGACTTCCAGGAGGCTGTGCCTCTACAGCAAGGTACAAATGTGTAACTGAAGTTCACAGCAGAGCACATGAGCACAGCAAGGTTAGACTGATACTGCCTATACAATCCACAGCTTTTGCAGCTTTTGATTTGCAATTATGTGTTGTTTTGTTGCAAGCAAATCTTGATTTTGGTTAAGTAAATGTTGTCTGAGACGTATCAATGTCTTCCTGAACAGTCTGCAGACACAGCAGCATGCCACAACCTCTCCTCCATGTAACTGCTCAGCTTTGGACGACTCATACAGCTCCAATTCTTAGTGCTTCACTTCCCTTCTTCATTTTTCCCTTATACTTATCTCCAGGCTATATGCCCAAACAGCATGACTAACCTTTCTTCCCCGACTGCTACCCCCCAGTCAGGATCTTGTTTCATTCATATCTGAACTAGACTCTCACTCCTTCCATATGCCCTTTGCCTGAGAGAGGGATATTTGCTTCAATCACAGTTCTGGTAAATGGGCTCTGTTCACCTAAGTCAGACAGAAGATTCATTTTCAGAAGTAGGTGACTACACCTTTGCAAAGCTTATAACATTGTTAGTTTTTGAAAGGGATCATCTTATATTTCCAATAGTCACAAGAACTTGGATTTTCTTAACAAGGGGGAAAAAAAGTACCTTTTCACAGGTGAAAAGACAAAAGTGAACTTTTCTGGACATATTATCACTACAGAATATTTCCATAACATAGATACATAAATATACAGACTGCAATATTAATTAATTCTAAGTATATATACACTTATATAGAGAGAGTACATGTAATATATACAATGAAACTATTATATCTTGCTAGAATTATAAGAATTTAAATTATGCCTGGCAATTTCAGTTGAAAGTCTGGAAGTGACATTTCCTTAAAGCAAAATTTGTTATTAAAGGTTGATGGGTGTGTGTTGGAAATAGCTTTGCACAGGTAAGGTGTGCAATTAAGCAGACTGAAGATTAAAGTAGTTCTATGGGACTGCTACAAATTTTAATCTTTCTGTGTAGGCTTAAAGCTCTGTATCATGAATTCAGCCTCAAGGTACCTGATGGGTAGGCTTGTCCCAGATCAAAGACAACCAATTCAGTAATTCAGTCAGAAAGTTCTGCTTCAGGTTTTTGGTTTAGTTTCGTGGTTTTCTAACTTTTTTTTTAAAGCCCAAAGTATACTGTTTTACAGAACTTGCAATCTGTCCTAGTACAAATAAATAGGAAAAAAAGATGATCTTTTAACATTTTCAGCTGATCCTAATTCTATTCTGAGCATTTAAGGCAACAGGCAAGCATACTTAAAATAATTCAACCAACTCTAGATGCCATCTTCTATGTTCAATTGTTTTTCTGAAGGCTAATTCAGAATCAAAGCAATGCTGCTAACATTTACCTATAACATACACAATTACTTCTTTAAATTAAACTGTCTCAAGCTGATCAAGCTAAAAATGAAAATAGCTAAATTTGAGAAAGCTTTCTACAAATATTTTAGAGTAGAACTACACAGTATTATAACACTGATAAATCTGGAACCCAAAATTTCAGTACAAACAACTTTAATTTCTAGTACATTAAATATCTCAGTAAAAGCTACACAGACTAAGATGTACATAAATACTTCTTTGGATGTGCATAAAGTTATTTTTTTTCCGTTAACAGGAACAGAACATACCAGATAAAATAAGTAGTTCAATAATTTCTGCATCTCCCAGATAGGCAGCAGCATGTAAAGGGGTCCTTTTCTCATTATCCTGTGGTAAGAGGGGGGAAAAAAGGTTTTATTTAAAATAAAAAAATATGTTTTAGCATTCTGCATGTTATGAAAAAACACTGAATAGAAGTGCATCTTCCAAATATTGTACATATTATATTTTAGAAAACATAATTACTCTAAAGACGTTAGTCACATTACTAAGACAAGCATGCTTCTCCCTAAGGAGACCTTAACACCTACATAGTCAACCTGTGTTTTCCTGACATACAGAGACTGCAGATGCTCATCACATCTTTAGATTAACCCATCAATTATAAACCACCTTTCACTTGTCTCCAGAGACAGGAACCTGAGGCTGTCCTACACAGTCAAAATGGTGTGTCATCGTCATAGGCAACAATTAGTGAGAGACATTTTCTTTGTGAAGTTTAGTTTCAGAAGTTATTATTTAAACAGGAAATAGAAAAGAAGATGGAGTGCACAGGGGCAAAAATACTGAAATCCAGCTTCAACTGTTCTGTTTACTGTAAATAAGCAAAGAGAAGGTAGAGATGCAATTTATTTTGCAGAAAACACTGGAGGATGCAAGCAACACCCAGCACATTCAATAACTTCAGGCTGATCTAAGGTAGTTTAGAATGGATAAATAAGAAAACTTACTTAACTACATACAATATATACTGATGAACATTCTCTTTTGAAAGACTAGTACAAAAAATTTCTCAGCTCTTTCAGGATCAGTGCAAATTTCCCTGTACCATTTTTAGGTTAATTAGAAAAGTAAGATCACATCACAGTGAGTGATAAAAATGAACAAGAATCAATCAGTTTGCTCTCAGAGGCAAGGCTGCTGAGAAACCAGAAAAAAAACAGATAATCAGTCAGTATCCTGGTTCTGGCCTAAGCTGTGCTTAGGTGTTAGATCTTTCTAGTAGTTTCATATACACAAATTTATATAGAGCAAGAAGTTTTACTTTGCCAGACATTACTAATCATTCAACTGTTGTGTCATGACTATCATAAAATTAACACACTTTTTTTTGACATTTTATTGTGAAAAGCATTCCTCTTCCTTGCTAAAACAACCTTATTCAGTGAATCCCTACTTCAGAGCTAGCACCATACAAGAAGAAATTTAAAGCTCATGGCAGGAGAGACCTGATAGCAAAACTGGACTGAGACCCAAGTAGTTCTTCTAAAACATAAAAGACTGTGTCGAAACTTGGAACATTCAATCCATCCCCTCCAAGAAAACATCACCACACACACAACCCCTTGTCCCAAACAACCTATTCCCTGTTTAGTACCTGCTCAGAGTCAGTTGAAGCCACAGAGTCACCATTTTTATCAATGTTTCCCAACAGAATTTCTTGAATTACACACAAGTAATTCCAAATTCAGCAGTACAAACCTGGCACTGATGCACCCCTAAGGAATCAATACTACTTACTTATCAGTAACACCACATAATGCCTCACCAATTTCTTGCCAGTATGTCTCAACTACAGATTACACATCTAGGATAGAAAAAGGCAGTCCCTTGCATCAAGGACTTGTGAATTAGGGGGAGGGGAAAAAACAGTAAAAAAGAAAAAAAGAAAAAAAAGAAAAAAGAAAGGAAAAAAGGAAAAGAAAAAAAAGGCTGGAAGCACAAGTGATAAAGCAATACACATATTAAAACTGCTTCCCCTGTTCAAAGGCAGTAAAGACTAGCCAGCAATGAAAATCAGTTTTCATTCCTCCAGCCTGGAGACGCAGAGCTTCTATAGGTAGCTAATATTGAAACCTTTTTGATAATGCTAAGGAGCCTATAAACTACTTCCTAGATTAAGAAACACAGAAAATTGACTACGATATCATACTGCCTGCAATTTCATCACAGAATTAGAGAAAAAATGGGCCATGAGTACTTTCTTCTGCAGAGACAGCATTTACACCGGACTGCAAGCAAAGCCTGCATTCCTCACATAAAGTACAAGACTCATTACTATAAAAATTGTCAGCACACTTGTGGTATTGTTTTGTTTTGTTTGGGTTTGGTTTTTAACACCTCAGTGACAGAAGTCATACAAGTAACCAGTGTGATATAACCAATCAGAACTCTTCCAATAAAACATTGGACAGAAGGGAGCTATTTGTCTAGAAAAATATTTATCACCAAGATCCAAATATAGTTTCCTGGAACACTCAGGGTCCAAATTTCTGATAAATTCCAGACATGCTTCTCCAAAAATCCAATCTCTATTAATGACAACTGCTGAGCATCCTGAAAACACCAAGATACAAACATGAAAGGAGCTCAAACACAAGCAACATTTCCACTCTGGCGCTCCTGTTTCCAAGCTGTGTTTCTAGCAAATATTTCTGTTTTACTGCTCTTAAGCTGAGAGCTCGAAAATACTCAAAGCCCAACTCCCAGTTCTGCAGCAGGGAGTACAAACAGGGTGGGTATGTATGTAGGGGATTGGAGGAGATGTCCCTGGTCTGCAGCACCAGGGCAGCCCTGCTGGGATGCTCACAGCTTGTCATCTTCTAGGTCAACTCCACAAGCTTGGTATTTCAACAATTCCAAGCCCCAGGGTATCTACCGACCACAAACATTCCGCAAGCTGAGGGTGCTTTGACAGAAGCCCTGACTTTTCCCCCCCCTCCCCAGTCTGACAGCTGGCATTTTTTGATGCTGCCAAACAATTTCTTTTTTTTAAACTTCACTTCTCTGTGAGAAAGTTTTCGGTTTAGTATTTAAAAACATGGTTTTCAGAACTTCGTACAAAAGCAGAAATGCTGCATTCAACAACCTCTCATGGAAAAGGTCTTTGCTTCCATTAAAAAAAATAATTCTCATTTAGTTCCATCTGTTCATTTTATGATTGAACTTCAATAAATGAAATTTGAGTTAAAGAGAATTTTGTATTTTAAATGCTGCTAAAGTACTGCTATACAGATCAACTATTTTTTCATTAGAAAACACTAATCATTTAATGAATTTTCATCTGCAAATACAAACTACTACATCTAAAGGATTACATTAAATAACACGAAGAAAGCTTTCAGCTTTAGCAAGGAACTTTGGAAGCATTGTGGAGCACTGACATGTCATACCAGCATAAATACTGGCCCTAGTATTCTTCCCTTAATTTCATAAACTTCAATGGCACTAATAGAAAAATTTCAATAGAGAAGGGATTTCGCACATAAAGTCAGTTACACAGAATGTAAGATCTAACACCGCTAGTACTACTTAATTCCAAATACCACAGTGGTGCTACTGTATTTGACAACACAGAAAAGCAACTGTTGTGCCATCTTAATTTTCCAATTCAAAAATCTGCAAGGCAAATGGGATTATTACAACTCTAAATCAGCTGTAATGCTAGTAAGGAAACAGATCACACTAATGGCATTAGGCAAGTTTTACATAGTTGAAAGAGAACATTCAACTTGTTCAAACTTCCTGTTTCCAGTAGAAACAACAGAGAAATTTATATTCCCAATAAGAAACTCTCAAGTTTAATTTCAGATATTGGTCATTGCTGTCAGCAAACTACAAAGCAATAAAAACGCTCAGTCCTTAAGCAATCGGTTTTCAGAATGATAGTTCTGTGTCACAAAAATGCCGACATCATACTTTTATGTGCCTTTGGATTGCATTACATGAAAAATAGATAATCCTTCTGTCTGCAGTACTTCCATTTATCAAGTTTCCCAAACATTTCCTCTACACAGGAGTTTCTTTAAGGGTTACAACATGAGAAATGCACAGGAAAAGGCCTTATGACCCCACTAAAACCAAGTTTGGAACAAAGTGACAGGAATAGGGGTACTGTGACCTTCATAAACTCTCCTAACCGAGAACATGGTAATGCCACCTTTGTTTCATTTCACCTAAAGCAGTAGTTTTAATTGCTTGGCACGTTATTTCATGGAGCAAAACTCCTACAATGGACAAATCTATGCTCATTTAAAGACGCAGCATTCAAACCTACCTCTTTTTAAAGTATTAAGTGTCCTTTGAGACATAAGAATTTATTCCTGGTTTGGATTCTATCTGAGCAATTGTTTTAGAATAACTACAAGCAACTACAGAGAGTTCTAAGGAGCTAGATAGATGCCTTAAAGGCAGCTCTCTCATCCCAGGCATATCCAGTAAGACTGCTGGAACCAGTCTATGGCTTCCCCAAGAGTGTACTAGAATGGAACTTCAATTTGCCCTTCAAATAGTTCAACACCTACTGATCCAAAATCTTTGAATTAAAGTATTTCTTGGAAAAGCCTGAATGCAATTTCCCCCTTCATAAAAACTCCTCTTTAGACTATCTGCGCTTTAAAACCAAATTTTGCAGTAACACTTTAAAACACTCTATTTCATGATCACACTTAGAAAATATCATTTTTAATAGGTGCTCTGTGCTGTATGACTTGTCAGCTGTCTGCTTCCAGTACCATCTGTTCCTGGCAGAAATCAACCCTAAACACACGATCATAAATCTTGAACGAGTTTCAATTCCAGCATACCCTGTAGTAGCTTTAATAAACATTCCTTTTCAGTGAAACTGCTTTTAAATACAGCACTTGGTGTGTTTTTCAGTTAGGTTAGAGAGACAGGACTTTTCAACCAGCATGATGTGGAATTCCTGGGTTCACAGATGATGTATAAGAACATGATTACAAAGTATTTCCAACTCTTTCACAGCGTCCAGCATTACAGGGGTCTCCCTCAGAATGAAGCCTCCGTACTACACTTGGGAGCCACTAGAACACTGAACTACAGTTACAGATTTTGCTACAGTTCTTAGAATTATCATTTTGTCAGGCAGAATAACTATTTACTCTAGTCATTCACACCAGAAAGAACACATGTAAACACATGGCTTTTACATTCCAACTTCAAACTTCGCAAAAGTTTATTTTATGTACTTAATTCCATAACTGAGGCCGCTAACTCTTTGGAAGTGTGTTCAATCACAACAGTGCATTAAAAGCACATAACTAGAATTTGAAAATTAGCAAACTGAAACAAGAAAGAGATTAAGCATTAGGCTTTCCAAACTTGCAAATCTGTGTCAAATTTACTTTGTATCTCTACCTTACCTTAACTGTAATTAACCTGCCATTTCTTTGGATTTTCCCCCAATGTTTCTTATCTTAATTCTCAGAATTTTTCGTTGTAAAAAAATAACAAATTTCTAACTAATTTTGTTTAACATATTTTTTGGAAGCAGACCTCTACTTTCTCACCGTATTTCAAATTTAAGATTCATATCCAATATAGACAGCAAGCTAACAAGTTACACTAATGGTCTTCTGCATGCTTAAAAATGGGAAGAAAGGATGCCGGTAACCACAAAAATAATACTTGTTACATAGTTAGTCACCAAGTATCTTTTGAAGACAGGTGATACATACATTGTAGCTGAAATGATTAGATTTGTCATGCTGACTCCACTCATTTCTTGAACAAATGCTCATTTGTATGAACACCTGTACTGCGTTTGAAAGAAACATTTTTTGAAAGCCCAGTATTAAACTTCCACTAGTATGATTTTATCACTACACATTACATTCCAGGACATATCCTCTTCAAGCCTCTATTTGGGCAGAGCAAATACAGACCTTGAAGCAATCACAAAAACACTGGGGTGGAATCTTTGCCCTCTTGCCCATTAAGACAGCAGTGACCAATGACTGCTGTCAGAGACCCTGAGAGAAAAGAAATGGCTTTACAACAAGGGCCATATCAGCTGTAATCTGCCAAATCCTCGTGCTGTTTCTAGTTTAGGTCTCCGGTACCAATTTAATAGTGCAATAGTACAGTAATAGTGCATGCTCTTCCACTTGATTCGAGATAAGAATAACAATACTTATAATAAAAACTGCCACACTGTAGATTAGACTACTAAATCATTTACTTGTGAGTGCCATTTCTGGCACTGTAAGCTTGTAGAGGTCTTACAAAAACTGGATGGCAGTGGTATGTATACAGTAGAAAATAAAAGCTAAGTCAGAAGAGAACTACAAAGCAACCTAGAAAAAGATCATCAGAACACCACTCTGGGAAAGACCAAGAGGTTACCTGAACATAAGTCATTCCAAGCATGTGTGTTCCTCAAGAGCACAAGCTCACAATTTTCTAAATTGCCACAAGGAAAAAAAACCTGAAATAAAATCCCGTGACAAAGTAATTTTTAGTGGGTCTACACTGTCATGCAGAGAAAACAGTAAGCTCAGTACTTCTAGGATGTTAGAAGAAAATACTACTCGTTATAATTGCAAAGTAGAAACTAACCTCTCCAAATCTGATTTTCCAAATATCAAAATCAAGCACTCAGCAGCTTCAATTGGGCAGATTTTGTCCATGGGCATGTGCCAGAAACAGGACAGAAGTTCCTTGGGTCTGGGTGACTGGGCAAAACAGGGAGGAACCCACACCAACTGAGTGGCATTAAAACTACAGAAATGGAAAAATCTGATCTATTCTAACTTCCTTACTAATGGCAGCGATAAAAGACTAAGAAATTTGACAAAAAAAAAGTTCTGAGCTATACTCAATTTCCACCATGAACAATGAATGAATAAGAACAACAGAATGAACCTTGGTCAGGAAAGCTCCTTCCCTGGGACAATAAGGTATCTGCCATGGTAAAAATTTCAGGGGAAAAGACTACCACAGATAGATGCCAAACTGGAGTTTTAGTCTATAACAACGGTGACCAGCTATAACGCACTTCATAACTGTGCCTTTCAGAAAGGAAAGGAAGGATATAACAGAACAGCTGTCCTTCCCTTTTCTGATTACTGGAACATCCCAGGCAATTGAGTTTCTTCCCTAACACGAAACCTGGAGTGTATTTAAAGTTCTACAGAAAAAAAGGCAGGCCAAACATTCAAGTTTTACTTTTGTCTAGAGGAGAACAGAACGACACTATCGCACACCATTCCACATTCCAGGGACACAAGTGAGAATCCCCAAGAGGGAGGAGGCAGGGAAGAATTCACACTGCACGGCTTTGCTGTCTGGACATACTTTGCAATCCCAGAAACATCCTTGTTTAACCTGATGCCTGTAGGCATTTTTAAAATGGAATTTTTGTGACTGCATTTAAAGTTCGACTTCACACCACAGCATTAAAACCCATGGAAAAACCTCTCACTAAAAATTTCTCTTTAGAAACAAGCATGATAGCTGACTTGCATCTTCTAGTACTTTTAAGTAACACCTAAAAACACCTTTAATAAAAGCCGCACATAGAACATCAAGAGTTCAAGTTACATAAGCAAACATCAGATGACAAACTGCTCTTGTCCAAAAGACAAACTAGTCTTTAATACTGGCACTCAGGAGAACAACTTGACAGAAAGAGGATGGGAGAAAATTTGCTGGTTTAACTTTTATTGAATCCCAAACTTTAATGTCCATAGTCACTCAGAGAAGTGCAATTTTAGATGTAAGTTGCTACTCCATTACAGAAAAAAATTGGTAAAAAACTGAACCCGAAGTTCAGAACAATTCACATTGTTTAATAACACTGTTTTGGACATCTCTGAATAACAAAGACTTGACTTCAAACACTAGTTGCCTCACATCACAAGCATTAGGCACAAAACATCATTCAGGTGTAACTGAAGCCTGTGCTCTTAAAACAGTGGCCCCAAAAGAAAAACACACAAAAATGAAGAAAAGTGAGTCACATTTCGAACAACGAACAGCCATTCAGCCTCAAACTCCACCTAAGAGTATGATTGCTGGAGCCCACACTAACTATTGATTTGATCACAAAATGAGAGTGAAAATTTCTCATTTAAAGATATGGTTAAGATGTTTAAACAGTGAGATTCAATTAATGAGCATGTCTTGTTTATAAGGTCATTTTAAAGGACTAAAACTTCAAAACGATGCCATTTTACCAAGAAAACAGCCAATTTTAAAGAAGACTTTCTTTTTCATTCAATTTTTGGAAGACCTTTATTTTTGTCTGCCAATAACAAGAGTGAATGAAGCTGAATTTCCTACTTATTCTTGGAAGTTCTGTTACTGATGAAGTTAAAAAATTATCAGTAACAACATTTCTGAGGACAAGGTGGCTTGAGGTCTTCTGGTAGATATCACATCCTTATTTCTCATACCTATAGAGGTACATAGCAAAAAACCTTTTTGACTTGTAGCCAAGTATTTCAAGAAATAGATTTTTTTAAACAACAGAGATATCTGTATTTTTCCACTTGCAAGTAATTCACCTCAGAAACATCTATTTTCAATTATTCTTTTTTGGAAGTACTAAGTCAGGGTGCTTTTTGGAAATGCATGTCTTCTCATACCCTTTAACCTTTATGTTCCACAGGCTTTGTAATGTTGCCATTATCATTCAGCTGGTCAGGATTTCAAACTCGTTTACAGAACAAACAGAGCTTGTAAGAAAAGTTTAAACTAGGTGTCTGATCTATAAAAATGTCTACATAATATTTTTATATGTTATGTAGACATTTTCACATAACATATAAATGCTTTTGGCTAAATTATAAAGGTTAGGATTTCTTGGGAGTGAACTCAAGCATTCATTTGGGTATTGGATAAGGACCTGAATAACTGACCAGATTTTCTTAGCTGCTCCCTTTCACTGGAAGTTCCAACATCAAGAATTTGGTCCCATTTATCACTAATAAAGGTTACTGAATTCTTGCCCAATGCATGGAACGAATAAAGAACTATTCTCTGGCCTTTAGTAAGAGCAACTTGATCTCACAGTGCAGCTGAGATATTTTGGATGTACTTTCCTTCCCTTTAACTCAAGAATAAAAACAGAGCAACTTTTAGGGTCAAGACTATTTGTTAATATACTAGATCACTGAGGAAGAGAGCAAAAAATACTAACTGAAATTAAAAAATACCCACCCATAAAGCTCTGCAGTATTCAGAACTCTGAAATATTAAAAATACCCACAAAACCAAACAACAAACAAAAGACGCCAAACAATCACACAAAAATCCAAACCAATAATATATAATTCAAAATACTTTCCCTTAGCCATTCCCTTCCCAAATGCCAAGGATATGATTTGTAAACGTTTACCTGGTATGTATGGCAGAAGAAAACACCAGCTTTTAAGCAGAATGCAATTGCGGGTAAGAAAAATGATAAATAATTCTGAAACTAATCCTGAAAAAAATAAAGCAGTATGAGAAAACAATGGATTTTCCATAATGAGAGTACAGTGATGCGGAACGCGTTACGTAACCCAGCCCATGCTCACAGAGAGGGCTCAACGAGGGGCACCGACTGCCTCGTCTTACAGTGTCATCTATCTCTAATATTTGAGGACACAAATAAGAAAATACGCCAAGAGAGAAAACAACACAATACAGGCTCTGTTTATGCTCCAGTGAAAGATCACACACCACACTAGGTAAGGTATGCACATCACCACCACAGCTGAAATCCAGCACATTATGTTCGGGCCAGTGACACTTTTGTTCAGAAAAGCTGAGGTTTCTGCCCTTTTCATTGCAACGTGCTCGAATGACAACATCCCATGTAAAACAGATATTTGTCTCACTAACTGCATTGTCTTGCTGACAGGAGAAGATCTGGTCTTGAGATGGTATGTTTAGTGTTAGCACCTCTTCTTGGAGCAACCTAAAACATTTTCCTTGTGCATGTTAAGTTAAACAGCTTCACAAAGTTAAGGTCACCTAGTTGCAACACGCAAAGTCCTTCTGTTAAGGGACTCTTACACTTATGTGAACGTTTGACTCGGAGCAGCACACAACACAAATCTGTGCTAATACTGAGGCAAATTGCTAGGCAAGGAAAGTCCTGCAGAATATACCTGTTCTGAAGAATGAGAGTAAAAAAACCCCAATTTCCACCCAACAAGGGTCTGCAACAGAAAATAAGTCTCCACACTGATCACCAAACAAACCTGACAGAATGCCTCTGCTACTGAGGATCAAAACTCCTCTAAAACTGCTGGTTATTTTATGATCAAAGTATCTTATTACACTATTTCTTAGGATAAGTGAACATGGGATTAATTTAGAAGGTAACCGTCACAGGAAGAGCTAGCAGCAACTAAAGGCAAGACATTTGCACTCCTTTGAGATATTAAGCCAGCATCATGTAAGTTATTTATAAGCTACCATAATTACATATATACACATGTATATAAGTAGTATTTCATGCAAATAAAAACTGAAATTAATGATCAGGAAGGATAATAAAGTAGGACTTTAAAAGACTGAAAAGAGAACAGAAATTCACTGGGTTTAGGGACAGAAAGGTACAGACTGGTATCACAGGCCAGAGAAAACACCCCTTCAAACTCTTCAGCAAGAACTCATAGCAGTGACCTTCCAGTTCATTTATCCTGAGACCTGACACCAGTATGAGCCTTTTCAGGTCCTACCAACAGTGGACAAGACCAACAAGAAGTCCTCCACCTCGGGCATTCATGGGATAGCCCTCTCTACAACACAGAGCAAACAAATGAGAAATGATTTCTTTTCACAGTTTTGGTATACATCCATCCTTTATTGAAGCAGATTTATGGAACTTGAAAAGTGTATGTATCTACCTCATCTACAGCCTGTGTACAAGGGCCAAACTGGACAAAGAGAATTATGTTTACTGATAGTATATTAAATATTCCACAGTAAATATCTAAGATAGCTTTAACTGCTTGGAAAGTGGAGGAAATTAGTCTTGTTCAAACATATGGTGCATATATATAAAGAGTTTTCATCCAGAAAATAACTGCTAATAATCAGTAAATCCACACACTATCTTGCTTTTACCAGCAATGCATTCTTTACAGACTGTGTCCATGTTGGAACCTAATGCACATTAAGTTTATTGAGCTTTTTTCTTCTCTCTGCTCTTTCAGTGGGGATGTTCTGCTCTCAAATACCAATCCTTTGCATGTCAGACACAGCAACTGCCAGAAGTAACTCCAGTAAGCTCTAACTATTCAAGACCTTGCCTCCAGCTTGTTTTGTAAAAGCAGCAGGAAATGTAGAGCTTCGATTATGCTTTGAAGGTTACAGTCTTAAGCAATAATCACTAGAAGTAATATGGCAAATCAGACATGATCTACAAAATCATTACCACCAAGAATCGTACTGGAGACTCAAACACAAAACTCAAAACACAAACACATTTAAATTTGAACTAATTTTTCATGGTTCTCTACATCAATGACCATTTTCCAGTGTTAAAGAAATAACAGTAAGTGAAACAAAACCTGTCTGTCAAATCCCCAATTACTGTAAAACAAATTCAGTGCTCGGCCAATACAGTAAAAAGACTTCCATGCAGACATCCAAGCTCGTTTGCCCAGTTTAGCAAACAGTAAAACCACATTAGCATACTCCTAGGGGAGCTTACCAGGCCTGGTGAGAAGGAGGGTATGTTGGCCTGAGCAGCACACCACACTAATATTAATTCATGCTAAAGCCTCTCAAGAATAATTCTCTTTACCTGCACAAGGCAGCACCATGCCATGTTAGCACAATATTCTTCTCAGGGCGTCCTACCCTACCCTTTGCAGCGGTAACTTTTTGAGAGTTACTACCCACAAAACCCACTATACTGAGTGGCAATTTGCTGATGTTAGTCAGATTATCCCATGACTGTTGAAGGTTTGTTTGAATCACTCTAATAACAGTGACAACTCAATATATCTGAAAATATCATTTGCAGAGGCTAAATACAGTGCTATTGACATGAGGCAAGGAATTATTCCTCTTTGGACTGGCAAGGTTCTCTCATTAAGAATTTAAATTCTGAAGACAAATGCCTAATTAAACAGATTTGTATTTAAAACATGTTGAATCTATTTCTACACCAGAAGAGGAACTCAACACCATTTGGACACACTTTATATTGAGGCTGAAAAACATGATTCAGTCTAAACCACTAAAAAGGAAATAAGATATCTGACTTATTTGTTAGAGATGACATGCTTGAAAAAACATTCCACACTAATGAACAGGAAACCCACAACTTTAAAGTTACGATACAGTAACTAACATCCATATTATGAATTTAAATCTTATTAGAGTAGTTGGTGGATACTGTTTACAATATACAACTGGCAGCAAGTTTCCACTATACTTGGAAGACTCAGGTCTCCAAAGCTCTCCATTTCTGGAATCAGTCAGGCTTCAGATCCTTGGATCAAACAGCCTTATATCCAATCCTTTAGAAGCAGAAGCAGCTTTCCTATAGGAAAAGCTTCCCTACATTCCCTGCAGCAAAGTTTCTTCTTATCTCTTCAGATACATAACGTGAATATTCATGTTTTTGAGAACTTACTTAATTCTTTACCAAAATAACCCCTGGACATTCCCATATGGTAGTGCTGAACTCCATCTCCTCCCTTAAAAACACCTCACTAAAACTCAAGCATGTTTAGTGGCAAGATGTTTTACAAGCTTTGGGTCTTAACCTACCACGTACACTATCCACAAAATGCCCTTCTAAAACCAATTCCTAGATGTTCTTGCATGCAAGATACTTCAGCTCCACATTAAAAACTGATGCATGCTGGGAAGTTCTGAGCAAGCACAACCTGCTCTCTCTGCACAAGACCACAAACACTAGCCCCAAAACCAGAATTCTTCCCAGAATCATCCTGCTATTTTTAAGATGGTAAGAAGTTTCAATTAAGTGGACATTTTAATCAAAGGGGAGAGTCTCATGACTCATCATTTCACCAGGCTGGTCACACAGGAAATGGGGGTTCCTGTTTGTGGTGGAAACGTTTAGAAAGTACAGAGCCTATCTAGAAGCAGAAGGCAATACAGTATACCAAAATGTACACTGGACAAAAAAATTTAAGGAGAAAAAACCATCTTGCTCTCGTTCTAAAGCTGTATTTTATGAGAAAAATTTAAAATGCTTCATCTAATTACAAAATCTCTCTCAGATCTTATTAGAGATGAATTCTGAGTCAGAGATAGGCATAATTATCGTTATTTAGATGGGTAATAAAAATCCTGCAGTAAAAAGTTAGCAGTAGAAGGGTCTGAAGGCACACAGAGCTTGTTTTGTGATCTATGCCTATCCTGAGTTCACCTGCTCTTTGCGAGGTCTCACTGTGCCCCATTTGCCCAACATGAGGTTTCTTGACCTCTCCTTCAGCACCTGAAGCTGCCAGGCAGCAGCTGCTGCCCTGAGTAAAAACCTGTGGTTCTCAGAAGTGAACTTTACTGGAGAAATTCTCTTTATTACGGTCTGTTTATATAGCAATGTTTTATTTCCTCTCCAGCCTCCCGCAGTTATTTCAAAGGACAGTTCTCACTGTCATTTCATTATATGCCTACTGTTGTTAGCATTAAATAAGTAACCATAATTTTAAATATATATATGCTTATACTTTTTATATAACTTGAATACATTTCTATATAGGCACACACATATATATGTATTTTTGTCAATATACATTTTTTATTTGAAGGAAAACTCATAGTGAATCACTGTGCTTGATAACACAAAGGATGAAACTGAATGAAACTAACTGGTACCAAACTCTAAGTTATATCACATCCTATGTTCTCATCATATTAAAAAGACTTTCAAACTCACAAATACCTGTAATTTTATCCCTTAAATCTTCTACACTCTCAACTGAAAATAAAAACAGACTACAAATGATGCTCAACCAAGCAGAAACCTTTATAGCGGAAAAAGAAACAGCTCAGAAGTTGAATAGAATTTTAAATATATAAATAATATGGAAAATAATATGGCAAATAAAAATAACATGAAAAATTAGCTGGCTGTTTTAAAACAATTTTTCCTCTAGACTTGATCCCTAAAATGTGAAGCTATAAATATTTAGAATCACACTAGCTACAACAAGCACACTATAAAAGATGGGTGTCGCGAATTTAGGTAACTAAATTTGTCCTCATTCCAACTATCTCTGAGGGAAAAGGTGTTCTCAATATAGCAGAAAATCTACAAATATTTCTATGCACTTTATTAATTCCTAAAAATTCATCATTTTTCACTAAATACTTCTTTGCTATGATTAGAGACTCAAGGTATTACAACATTTTTGGAGAGAAAACATTTAAGATTCCTTTTAATAAGTCTGAATCCTCCACTTCTATGAAATGTTATTGCAGCTACACTCTCAGTGTCAGTCTAGATAGTTCAAATTACAATAACTGCTGTCTCTTTATTAAACGCTTGCCTGAAATAGGAAATTAGCAAAAGACCCAATGAAAAAAAAGTTCCTGATGCTTTTCGGACAGAAAAACATTGCGCTCTTCAGAATGTTTTACTATTTTCTGGTGTCTTTTTAATTCCTCCCTCACATTCAAATTAGCAAACCAGACGTTATGTCTGTCCTGCCAGGGAATACAATAAGATTCTGCTCCACAGTAACAAACACCATAGTGCAGATTTTTGCTGCCAACAGAAGAAGTCCTTCATGCAAACCGTCTAATTGCCTGCAGGAACCTGACAAAATAGTTACCAACACTGGCTGTGATGCATGTCTGGGACAAACAGACGGGTTAGCAAATCCATAATCTCACCTCTTCAGAAACACAGCTTGTAGAGTTAAAAACTGCACATCTCCTCCTCTTAGCCTTTGCTACATTATGCTAGCTTTTAACTACTATTTATTCTCACCAGTTCAGGTACAAAAGCCAGAGGGCAGCTTTGCTCTGACTACCAGGAGCTTTATCTAGTAACAAGAGGGGTTAGAGATGAATTGGCCTAGAAAATTACTTCCCTGCAAACATACTCCAAGTGGACCAAATCACAAACCACTATGAACAACTCTTTTTTCTAATCATGGTCACAGCATTCCTGAACAGGAAAGGATGATGATTTGGACACGTTTGCCTTCCCATTGCTTTTATCTGGCCCATGCAAATCTCTGTGCAAAACTGTCCAAGTTGTCTCCCCTGTTCCCTAAACTATTTCCAACCCCTTTTAAAAAAGGCCCTCACCAAAAGCACAGAAACATGGTACTGCAGATCAACCACCACTATTTGAAAAGCATCATGTATAAACCTGCTTTGAGAAGCTTCTTCCAGTTGTCCCTACCAGCAAATTCTTACACTAACTGTGACTCTAGGTTTGCTTGATAACAAAAGGCATAGCTCACTTTATGCATGGCAATAAATGCAGAAAGAGTTTTTTAGAGGCATAGATAAGTCACACTAAAATGAATTTTCATTTGTAGTTCTATGCATGTACACTTCTTATCAAAAACAATCAAATCCAAGTTAGCAATTGGTAAAATAATTGGCTACAGAAAGATCATGAACACAAAGGTAAGAAAATACATAAGGATTATTTTTACCTCATTACACATTATGAATTTATGTTTATTTGTTTTTAATCAAGTCCATGATATTTACTTGTGTAAAGTTCTTTACACTGAGAGATATTTCAATTGAATTGCTGAATTAAGAAAGCAATTACAGTTTTCCAGAACAAGATATCAAAAACTTCTACTAATGTATGAAATCATTATAGGATTCATTTGTATGATCAGAATGTCAAACTTAGTTTTGTAGAATGTTCCATATTTCTGCCAATTCAGGCTTTCCTGTTCTACACTACACTTTCAAGTATGCAGAAAAACACCTGTCACCTCAGTAGTTCAACCAACAAGCTTAAGTATAAAGATGAAAGTCAAGTGACCATACATTCATTTCCTACTTTTTCAATTTAACCTTTTTTAAGACTTTGCTGACCAATACCAATCACAAATAATCTTTCTTGTTTTTCAAACTCTGCTTTAACTTTCATTATTCATTCTTAAATTACTAGCATATTTGAGACCCTCAACAATCTAATTCTACTGGTACCCAGACCCAATGCTGCATGACAAGTCCTAGACTTGTCACTAGACTAACAAAACAATTTCCATGAAAACGTCATTTATGCAATGACCTGCAGAGTAAGATAAATTAAAAGAAATCAACAAGAAATCAAGTAAGATGTTGTATCTTACCCTAGAACAACATCCAGCAACATTCTCCTACTACACAAATAACACAAAGAAGTTATGCAAACACACATTTGGCAGGACTGGGAATGGAGACCACATCTCTACTGCAGCAGTCATCCATGCAGCCACCCCACTGCTCAAAATACCCGAGTCAGACACATAAACTCAGTCCTCGTGTTTGTACCTAGCACTTTAATGCTACAGGGTCATACCCTTTGTCAATCCCACCAACATAACCTGGGATTTATGGACAACACTATCTAATGCTATCTAATACAGGTAGGGGTTAGGGAGGCCAAACAAGATCATTTGGTTCTATGGTTTGGTTTGCTTTTCCCCAAAAGAGTAGCACAGGTGAATTTTTGTTTTACTTTGTGGCTACTTACTAAAGAAAAAAAGACATTAAATTAAGAGCTGTGCTGGACAGCCAATAGTTCAGAATAGAAATCATACAGATTGCTACAGCCATTGGTACAATATGAGGAATTTCATTTTCCCATCTTATATTTTATGTTGAAAAATGCTTAGCAACTCACACATAAAACAGCTTCAGAACATGTTTCATAGTTTAAATCTATTTTAGTCTCATAAAGCACAATACACAGTAAGATAGAGGTGTTTGATGTTTAAGTCACTTGTCACATATGTCAATATCACTATTTTAAAGAGGAACAGTAAGCACTTTTGAACACTAGGAGAGATCTGTTTGATTTTGTGATTCCTCCAAAGAGAGTGTTTGCTTGGCTTTAGCAGGAGAAGAGCAAGGGGCACACTGACACCAGCTCCAGAGAGGATCAGATATTTATCACCTCAGCTAAGATCGAGTGCAATGGGGTTATAAAAACTGCCTATTGAGTTACCTGAAGTATCAATTTTCCTGGCAAGAAATATTACCCTAATAGGTCTAAGAGGAGGAAAAATTATTCTGATTTTGAACAATTACTTCACTAGTCAGATTCGTAACCTTTAAATCTTTTTGACAGTGAGCTGGTACTCCCTCCACAGAATTATATTCTTAACTAATAGCTGAGATGAAAGATTCCATTTCCATGATCTTTTAAACAGAACATCATACCAGTTTTGATTACAAAAAGAAATGCCACAGTTTACAACAGTAAAAGGCCTTAAAGAAGATCTTAAAGAAAACCCCAAACAAATACAGCTTTATAAAACGCAATGCTGAAATCATTTAGTTAGCTCACACTGAATGCTGAAAAGTACATAAAATTCAAACCAACTATACTAATCTAATCAGTAAGAGCAGTAAATGTTGAGGATCCCCATTAACTAATAAAGAGATATTAAATGTGTCCCTTACCATGCAAGATTTTCCTTTCTGCCAAGTCTTGAAAGCTCAGGATGGTACCAAGAAATAATGATCATTTTTTCAAACATACATATATACACACACAGAGCCTAGCAAGAGCCATGTATATAACAGAAACTGTATCCAGTTTGACATATGTGATGTGTGTGATTTAAGCCTGATTCATGACACAAGCAGCTACAGTTACTCAAGCTTTCCTGGGAAAGGGGAGAGAGAAGCAACCCCTTCCCTTCTGGCTTTTTTCCTTTAACTGGAACCTCAGGAGGGTTCACCTTCCAAACAGTTCCTATAAATCAGATTTGTCTATAAAAAGTTGCACATTGCCAACGTGCAGAAAAGGTTAAGCCTTTTTGAACCACAATTTAAGCAGCTAGGAACACACTCTATTTGCTCTTTCCTCACAAAAGATTACCGCTGCAGATGGTAGTTTCGCACAGAGAAACTCATGTTG
This sequence comes from Acanthisitta chloris, assembly GCF_000695815.1. NCBI lineage: Eukaryota > Metazoa > Chordata > Aves > Passeriformes > Acanthisittidae > Acanthisitta > Acanthisitta chloris. The sequence goes on from NW_008658925.1 coordinate 84,173, forward strand.
TGAAAGATCACCCATTTCAGAATATCTCTAAACATAACACTGGGGTAGAAGACATCATCTGTTTTAGGAATAATGCTCTAATACAGCCCAAACTGGATGCAATCTTTAGATATTACCATAACATCAAACAGCTACCACAGCCTAGCTTTGGGAAGCCAAGTACCCAGGCTCAACCCACTTAGCTTTAAAAGAGTACTAAGCCAATTGTGACTAATGCTGAAGATAACATATCATAAACATAAAAAGGTAAATTAAGATGGATGATAACAGAAAATACCCATATCTCACCACTAACGACCTTCCTAGATGAATGCCACTACAACAGCTCTATCTTCAGTGCACTGCTGGGCATAATTAATTCACAGAACACTGCTGGGTCTCCAGTTACTGACTCTAGCCCGTGAGCAGGGGAAGGGAGGATGGAAGGAATCTCAACTATTAGAATACAAAGTGCAAAATAATTGGTTGCTCTTGAGAGGGGGAAATGTCTCTGCAGAGGCATTGGAGGGAATGACTCTGGAATTCAAACAGCTGTACTGAAGCACTTGGATAGCCAAGTGGAAAAAAATCCAGCATATACACTGGCCTAATACAATTCACAACGGACAGAACAGTTTATTATGATCTTTCTCTTTATTAGGAAATATAAATAACTACTTCATTTTCTTCACTTTTTCCCTGCTTCTGTCCACGCCAATTTACAACACATAACACAGGGAGCAACTTTGGATCTAAACTATGTAGGGATATATTACCTCCAGCCAAGTACATAGAGACCACAAAAAAACCAAGGAAAAAGAACACAACACACACACAGACAGACATAAAAAAAAGTCCACTAGGCAGTCCACTTCATTTCTACCAAACACTGGGAGAATTTATATGCTCATTTAGTCCCAACCAACAACATTTAAGGGATAAATGTAAATAAATATTAAATACTGTAGCAGGACTAGGAAGGAAGTGGTCATGTGTGATTAGCATCTGCCTATGCTGAAGTAGGTAGCTGTGAAAAAACAGCATATTTGTCCCCCATGGATTCTAAGCACACCTTGGGAGTAACCAGGCTAAGATGCACACATGTTCTGCTAAAGGGAGATGTATCCACAGAAAGGAATACAAAAAAATCTAAGAAGCAACTGTAAAACCTTCCACATTTTTTACTATTCCACCTCCAATATAACTACCTGGCAGTCTGAAGTAACTCTCTTCAAAGGCAGCAAACAATTCCAAGCTTTCCTAATTAAGCACATTTGCTGAGTTCCTATTTATTTGCAACTGTTTGACAAAACTTGAAGAACAAAAACCAAAACCAACACCCTACCACATACGTATTGAAATCTAGTAGAGACTTTTGTAACAGATAACAAAAAAAGCAGAAAGATACTAACCTAACTTTCTTTACAAGCTCTATAGCTATGAATGCTAAACCTGATTTAAACACATGGAGGAATATAACGAAACAATACAGACTAATCATCTTTTAAAACTAAAAATGGCAGCGTGACCAGAGCATACATATGAAGACACTGGAAGGATACATAGCTAATGCTCTCATAACTAAAGAGAAGATTAAGTCTTTTGAAATCATCTAGTTCATCACACAGTCTTACTTTAGGGCACATGAAGCTACTAGAAATGGAAAAAAAGTCCAGCCTCATCAAACAAAACTTCAGATTTCACAGCCAGTTCTCTTATATAGGGTCCTACTCAAGCTCTTCAAGACAATGGGAGGGGGCTCCCTTACACTTCAGCTGGCAATACTCAGCTATAAACTCTGCAGAATGCTTTTAAATGTCAAAAGACAAATATCAAAATAAATATTTGCTTTTGAATTACATCACTCCAGAAGAAAGTGTAAACAATTACCATGGTCTTAAGTGGGCCACTACACAGCATCTAGATGTTAGTCTTTGACTTTTAGCATCACTCTTGTTCTAACACATTTGGAAGAGAAATAGCTACATACATTCCTAGAGCACTAAACCCTAAATGGTTTGTGTCAGTCTGCTATAATAATCAATGCAATTTCTCATCCATGTAAAGAATTTATGCTGTATTATCTTGCCTAGTGTCAAATGTGTATTAGAATTTTAACAGAAACACATTATCTGCATGCTGTCCAAATCTTGAATTTCACCCATGGAACAAACTCAATTTCATTTCAGTACAATTTTTAAGTCTGCAGCAACTGAGTTTGCAGCACCACAAACAGAACATATAAACACAGTATCTCATTCTTACTAATACAATCATTAGGCTTCCCTTTTTAAAATCTACTGTTAAACCTCCCTACCGACACCCCAGAGTCTTTTCTTATAATTGTCTAACATATACTATATGCGGTACTCAATTTTGAAAGAATCAAAATCTATACAGCATCACACTTACCCAGTCCAACTTTCTGTAAGTTAGTCTGATGCAACTGTATACACAAACTTTTCAATTACCCAAGCATTGTAGAACTAACATTTACTAACATTTGAAAGGAATATAAATTTAGGTCTTTCCTATGAACACAGATCTGCAAAGCTACATTCCTCCTTCCCAGTGCGTATGAATAGGCTTTACTCAGTCTAGTACATAAAATTTACAGCTCAAGAATTAGCAAAGTTTTAAAATGATTAGTACAGCAGAAAGCTGAATATCAAAACAAATTAAAAAATACATTCAAAGCTAATGATGTTTGGTTTTACCTGAAAATTAACATCTTCTTTCTTAAATATTAGTGCTCGAACTTCATCAGGATCTCCATTAAATATAGCTTGAACCAATGGTGGCTGAAATGAAGAAAAGAACACATCTTAGAATAAAACCCCATTTTAGGTTTTAGTGATACACACATATGGTTTCTTGATACATAACAGACACACAAGATAATGAGGAAAATAAAACATCTCAGGCAGTGAAATAAAGAAACCAGCACCTGTATTTAGAATCAAATAAATTCCAAGCTTTAAAAGCCTCAAACACACAGACATACTTTAAGTCAATGATATATATATATAAATGAGTCAATGATATATATATGTATATGATATATATATGAAAGAAAAAAACAAGAGAAGACAAGCTTGTAACAGCTGAAAAGAGAACGCCTCATAATAAAATGAGGGCTGTAGTCACGTGCTGCAAATTCTGTACAGCATAAGCAAACAATCCCCTTTTACATTAGCAAGTGACTAAAGTTACTGGAAGTCTCTCACCTGTTTAGATGGAGTGGGAAAGCAAAGTGCATCAGATAAATATGGTAACAAATTCACACTCACACACATCTATTACTAAATATAACAGGATTTCTTAGTAAGAAAAGCTGCTGAGGTATGCTAGCAAGATTTAAGTCAGTTACTTGACAAAATTAAATAATTTAAAGCAATAAAAGCACAGTCCCCAGTGTTGATCTTCCAGAAAGTGCCAACTTGAATCTAGCAGTTATATCCAGACTGTGACTTATGCTATTTTTTATTTTAGCTTAGAATTGCTCTTGCTTGATATAACTACATACTCTATCAGTTCTCAAAATAAACACAGCATATTATTATAATACAATGATTGCATCAGTTTCTAAAGTGGCACTGCATAAATGTACCACTGGAAGAATGAGGAGTAGAGCAGGGATATGTCTTTATTTCAAATACAGACCTCCAAGCCCTCTAAGAATCTTCTGCTATGACACAAAGAGTCAAGACCTGTTACTGCTACACCATAAATAAGGTTATACGAAACAGAATGGACCCTTACAAATATAAATTCTACCACTAAGTTTCAGGTTTTTCCCCTCTTTAGCACAGGCAGTTTTTACCACCTTGTCTTGTTTCAACATTGTATATATTCACCTTAACCTTAGGAAAATAACTCTTTGTATTTACAACAGCATTATTATAAGCAGGAAATATGCCAACAAACAACATGCCTTACCAGCACATTTCCAGAGGGTGGTGGATGTAAAGGTACATTTTCCTGAGGTAAATCGGAAATAAATGTGGGAGAATCATCTTCCACCTCCTCCAAAACAACAATACAGACTCGACTCATTCGATCCGTTTGAGGAAGCACAAGCAAACAAAAAAATGCCAGCAACAGTATTTTTGGAACCAGATTGCAGGTACCACAACAACGACCATAGAGGAAATACTTTCACCTGTTTCACATGCCCTCACAGACTTGTGAGTGCCACCACTGGTGTATCAGCATTTAAAAAGTGACATTCCAATTCCCCTTCGCAATTCATTTTTCAGCTTTAAACACCCTGAGATGTTCAAGACACTGCAGAAAAAAAAAAGTTGTTCTTTTTACGACAAAGATTCCCTAGGCATCGAAACCCCAATAACGAAACTGTGGAGCAGCTGATAAAAATATCCCAAGATCCAATTCCATTCGAGTAGCACTCACTGTCACACACAGCTGTCCTTTCACCAGCAGATCTGTCTTTGTTAATATCACAACTTCCACAGCGTCCTTCTAGCCCCACAGTGAAACCATTGTTGCAGAAGACACGACTCTGTCCTAACTGCGGACGGAACAAGGAACAATTGCCCCGAGAGAGACAACCGCAGCTATACCCAACTCCTGCAAGGTCAGTTTTACACCAACCGTCACAGGCTTTCTGGTGCCTGGAAACAAACGCGGCCCCTGCTCATCCTGCCACCCGACAGCTTCCTCTTCCAATGGCCAAAACAGTCCAGCCAGAAAAACACATCTCGGTTCCAGCAGACCCGCTCAGAGGAAAATCATTCTTTTCCCATGCGAGAAAACGAGCTGCAGCGTGCGGCAGGGCTGCAGCACACCGACAGGCGATGAGTCAGAGCGCAGGACAATGAGCTCCTCGAGCGGCGCTGGGGCTGGTCCCGGGTCACTCGTCAGGGACACGAGGGGCGCGCAGCGCTCGCCTCGCCCGCCCTGGGCAGGAGCTGCGGCTTCTCC
>NW_008658925.1:89146-133440 GCF_000695815.1 Acanthisitta chloris
CGTCGATCAGGAATTCTTCAGCAAAACGAGCGAGCTACCGCACACAAAAGCTCCAATTACTGCCCGAGACGACTTCTGCAAAAGCAGTTCATCACTCAAGTGTTTCTTTTGATCACCATGTGAATGCGGTTCCCATGATAGTCTTCATTCAGATTGAGGGGGAGGAAGAAAAGGGGGATAAAAAAAAAAAAAAATCAGACTCCGTACATCTTCTCTGAGCCAACTTCTTTATCCGAACATCTGTCACTGCGCCAACCTGATTCTCCTCTTCAGTCAGAGCTTCTGCTTATCGGGTTTTTTTCCTTGACAAATTAAATTATACAATCAGCAGATAGCCTTGCAAAGCTCAAAAAAATAGCCTGGCTGTAAAAATCCTGTAGGAGCAGAGCACAAACCGCTGCCACGGCAGTGCTCCCTGAGCAGCAGCCTGGCGAGCAGCGACTGCAGCCTGGCTGGGCGAAATGCCGAGTAATGCTCACATGTCACACTTAGAGAGAGCCCTGACACTGCTCCGGGGGCAACTTCCCCTGGCACCACAAAAAAAAAAAGCGCCTTTTTCTTTTCTTTTTTTTTTTTTGGGGGGGCAGTCTTTGCAGCTACGTCTGCGCCAGTTCTGTGACTAACGCGGCTGAAAACGTAAAAATCCTATAACTGAAGAAAGAGCGACTGTTTAATATTTTCCACTAAAAGCCACAAAGAAATGTGGTGTACTGGCTCTGCTGACTAACTACAGTTTAGGCAGTAAACAATTCCAGCATTTTAACTGCTTTCATATGGCACTGGTCAGAGCAGCAAAACAGTCCTTGCTTAACTCGTTGAAGACAAGAAAACTCCCACATAAATCCTCTGAAAATGAAATTAAATGTAAAATCTAAAAGCAATAGGTTGACTATTAAAAAGTCAGCTATTAATGACTAAACTCATGGGTTTTTTGCAACTAGCACAAACAAACAAACCCTCGGTTTGAAAAATTTATCATTTAAATATAATAATATAATTAAAATATACCATAATAATAAAGCATAATATAAAGCCCTACAACTTGCTGAATAAATGCTTCAGCTTGGATCTGCCTAAACGGTGCTGGCTTGTGGGTGTATTATGTAAATGGCTTCTGTCAAAGTTGCTGGATAAGCTTCAGTGTTACAGGAACAGAGGGAGGGTTTTTGCTCTCATGTCCTTCAGTGGCTGCCAAGATCAGAATTTGTCAATGGTGAGCAAGTTTATAGCTCTTCAATAAAGCATGTGCACTCAGGTTTCATGTATGAATCCGGGCGGAGGGAAAGTCAGGTTTAAATGGTATGTTAAATGGTTTGGATATTAATAGACATATTGAATTCCCACCTTTGGGGGGGGTCACAGGCAGGCAAACCTCACATCACTTCTCTTTTGCAATAATGTCTAGGATAGCTTCACTGCAACATAATAAATTGCTTAAACACACCCTCCTTCCCTGACACTTCATGGAGATGAAGGTTTTTATATGCGTGCGGTACCTTAGCTTAGGGCTCACTGAGCTCAGGAGTGCTGGCCTGGCAGAGTACAGCACCAGCTTCTGATTCACCATGAAATTTCAGATTACAGTTTTCCAAGTGTTCCCATTTACAGCATATGCCCAACAAACATCTTTATAAATGTATTCTGTTCATTACATAGAGTCCAGTTGTTTTGAAATTTCATACTTTTGGTCTTAATTAGGAAAAGCAATGATTTGTACACTACACTGCTTTGTTCTAGCATTTCAACCACTTATTGAGAAGAAACAACACAGATCCACATGAGTACTTGTGACAATTCATGTTCATCTTGGTCACAGCAAAACCAGTTTTAATAAAAACATAGGCATCCTGAAAGCTCATCTGCTGCAACACCCTACTGTCTGCTATGAAACACAGCATCCACAACATAGAAAATAGCTTGCTTTCCATTTGTGAAAAGTGCCCTAAGGAAAGACACTTAAGCTTATTTGCATAACCAAACACTTTTTAAAAGAACTGAAAATCAGATTTCCAGTCTACAAGCAAAATACTGACAAAACACATACTTGGGTTTCATACTATACACACACACACTTGCTAGGAAATGGTTTTTCAGCTAAGCCCATGTGTTTAGTGTAAATGAACACTTTTTGAGAGTCAGTACATTTAGAGAGTAAGCAAATGCCAAGGGTTCCATATGCTTTCTTTGGAATTACCAACGGGACATGTTGCTAGATAGAGACAATGCCCAATTTAGTTCAAATTATCGGAACGTAGTCCATTTTTGACCTTTGTAATTAATGCTCCTAAGTATGCTAGAAATTCAACAGTTACTTTTTAAAAGTACAGGTCTCAGCACTCAGCTAATTGTGAAAATTCAGAATATTTTAATATACTCTGATAAGTATTCTAGAGATCTTACCTATAATTAAAATTAATATTTTAATATGAACAGTGACATTGCTACAGTCAAAGAGTTAAAAGCTAATACATCACAGTTTGCATTAGAAAGAGAACCAACACAACTGAGTCAATATTTTATTGATCTCGATAGCAATCTGAACCATGTAAGTAAGCAGAAAAAAAACCCCTACTCACACTAGGACTGTGTGTGCACAATTATTTTCATAACCAAGGGAAAACAAAGTTCTAGAAACATTTAATTTTTGCTTACAATGAACCAGAATTTCCCCTTCCCATCCCCTTCAACCAAAAGTTGTGCCTTCACCTCAATGCAAACATCATCTCTAATCATCTCAGCCTTCAACTTCAAAAAACATCCAAGACATTCTTTGGTGTGCAAAATACAGTTTCTAATGCTGCCTGACAGGTATTCTGTAAACCAAAAGTTGTCTACAATTCTACTGAAAGAAACCAAACCAAGGTTTCCATTTTTTAGCAGATTATCTACACTAACAACTTGCAGTATGGAAGAAGAGGTAATAGTAACAGAGAATGAAAACAGAATAAATTCAAGAGGATTAATTTAAGCCTCTGCTCCTCAAACTAACTTAGGAATTATAACAGCTCTTGGCAAAGATATGAAGAAAGAACATTGCATAACAAAAAAAAAAGCTTTTTCAGGTTATATTAATGAAACTTAAAATAACTGAAGACAGCAGATCATCACCATCCATCTTCTCCAAGTGTCCCATATTTCCAATAAGAAAGGTAATTCAATGAGTAGTAGGAAAGAAGTCTCAAATATGGCCTGTCTTAAGAAAAGAATGCCATACCTACTAGGGTTTGAGTGGTGATCTGATAGACTCCATGATATCTAACTGGTAGCAAAGTAAGATCCCCATACTTAACTCTAAAATTTTAAGGAGTGCAATGCAGAAAGAATAAAAAGAATTTTTAAGTGAACAACAGTGAGGATATGCATTTTTGCAAAAAAATAAAGCTTCTGTGTTGACATTACAGCTGCGTGCAAATAAAAAATAAAAGTGTTCTGATTTTTGAACTACACTTGTCTGAAGTAAATCAAGTTCCAAGAGTCTTTCATGGGTGCATATAAAGAGAATATATTACAAGAATGCAACCTGCAGGTTAAAACACAGATGTCAGCAGGCACGTCTACACCAGACACAAAAAGCCTGACCTCTGAATCAGCTAAAAATAGCAACCTTTTCTATAGATCTACCCTTTTCTCTAGGAGCTGATGAGCACAAGGCTGTAGCAGCACTGCTGATGACACTGAAAACCTCACCAAAGCACATTCAAATAAAGATTTGTCACTTGCCAATCAGTATTCACCAAGTCTTTCTTGGGCTGAGGTTAATCCAATTGGTTTCATGTAATATTTTATATAATTAAGGACCTAGGAAAGTAAGGAAATTGTTCTGTCAGGTTCCAGTAAAAATGAAAAACTTCAGAACCAAGTCTTATGCATCAGCTCTGCAAGACAAATACCTAATCTGTGGATTTTTTTTCAGAAGACAAAGATTGATTACAATAGCTACAGCCTGAAGTAAACAGGCAGTCCTAGTAGAAGCAGACTTCTATCACATACAGAAGTGAGTGTTCAGCATCACCATGAATATAAGTTACAATACTTCTAGAATACTTCTCATGAGTCACTCATCTGAACGCCTCTGCTGTTTCCTCCCCACTCCTGAGGGAATGAGGTGGAGTCAGGAACAAGAACAGCCCAAGACAGAAAGAAATTACTACCTTTCTTCACAGTTTTGTGGTTTATTCCAGAGCATATGCACAGCTGGGATGCAGGAGGAGGAGAATAGTTTTAACTCTTGAAATCCACATTTCTGCTTCCAAGGACAAGCAAAACAACTGTGCTTGCACCTCCAGATACCATAGGTAGTTCCTACTTTTTTCTCTCATGCAAGTATATAGCCTCTGTTAATCTACAGAAGTATTTTATGTAGTCATATATGATCTCTGAATTAAGACTTTGCAATTAATAAAATCCAGTATCTGAACAGCCATCTCAACAGAAACTGGAGCACAAATACAACAAAGAAGAAAAATAATCCAGCATTCCTTCTAACTTCTCTCAACTGGAGCAGCATAAGAAAAAATAATAATGCAAAATGTCTGTGACTGAGGCAAACTTAATTGGTATACTTAAGCAAACTGTAATCTTTTAAAAATACTTCCAAAATATCATCTGATCAAAGAGCAATAAAATACCTTAAAAGTGTTAGAAGTCTACTAAGTCATTTTCTAAGACTTCTTGCACATATCTGAACAATACACCTGCAGAGAAACTCTTGACTGAAGCACCTTACAGCCACCATAGTATAACACACACCAATACCTTTAAAAACATTAATATCTGATATCAAAAATATGCAGTCTAGCAAGCAGGAAAATAAAAGAGAACTGGGCACAATCCAAAAACCAGAAAAGCAAACGCAAGTCCTATTTCTCTTTAAAGAAAGTGAAAGTATGAGAGAACTGCATCTTCCATCACTATTTTCCAGCTAGGATGTCACCCACACCACTTCCCTTTAAGGCCAGGTTTAAATTCACTGGCAGGAGGGTGTTTTTGTGCTCTTTTACTGTACAACCCTGTAATCAAAATCAGCAATCCATTCACACAGTAACAAACAGTACATAAAAGAAGTCCTCCAGTCTGTCTGACTTCAGAGTCTCAAGGTACTTCATGGAAAAAGTTTCTGTGCTCTGGCTGGGGGCTCCTGTGGATCAGATTCATCAGCTGCGTCCAACAGCAGCCACCTCCCTGGCTTTTGACCAACAGCAATTATACCCAACAGCTTTTCTAAATAACAACCATACAAGTCTGTCAGTGGAATTGTCAGTCTTATGAAATTACTAGAGGTCAAAACAACTCCTGTTTCAGGAAAGAGACCACAAAAAGATGCATCTATCTGAATAGTTAAGGTAAGTTTGCATCCACAAAGACAAATAGATGTTGACAAACTACTTTAGGCAGTGCGGTGTGGATTTTCGACAAGAGGCAGGTTGTTTTTTAAAGCAACTTTTCTTTTTGGGAGAAGACAAGTGACAAAAGATGACTTCTGTTGGGAAGTAGAGAAGACATTATCTTAAAATATCAGTTCAGTCGAAGAGAGAAGCAGGCAAAACACTTCAGCATTTGTTAAACCCACACAAACACACGATTATTAGCTGTACGCTTAAGGGTTTTTTGCAAGTATGACAGCTTTTAAAAAATGTTTTCATAATACAAAAAGCAAAGCCCACAGATCGGGTACAAGTATTTCAACCTGCTGGCAGAGCCAAGGCAGAAAAGCCACTGATAGGAGCAATACTTCTAGCCTCCTTAGCTCCTTCCAGCTCAGCCTATGTCCACAGCCAATTTTGTTTTCTGGCACTAAAACTGGCATCAATTACAATAATAACCACAGTATCCTTCTAGGAATAATTACCAAGGGCAGCAATTTCAGCTGTGCACACCAGCTCTAAAAGCACAGTTGACGAAAACAAACAAAACAAAAATCAAAGGCTCAGTCTCAGCATTCCCTGTTTGCTCTTCCACATGTCAACTGTCCTCTCCCAGCACTACCCAGCCAGTTGCTGGGAGGTGAGACTGGACAGGAACGCAACAATAGCAGACAAAAATAACAATCCAGAGAAACTGGAAGACATCAACCCATGGTCACAGCTGGCACTGACAGCCTGATGCTTCAGGAAGCAATGCTATTACATCCTCCCAAGTAGAAGAAACAGATAAAGGCAGCTTGGCTGGAGCAAATGACTGACTGCATAATTCCTAATCACAGTTTTATATCATCTATCACATTGCATCGAAAGTGTTTATACCAATAGTGTAGACACTCTTATAAATTAACTAAAACATGATCCCACTAAATTTTATTAGGGCAGCTGGTAAAACAGCTAACATAATTCCCTTTGGGCTTGTGGGCGCACGCATACAACTGAGAAGAATTAGTACATCTCCTTTGATCTGCTTTTCTACTGATCTACAGTCACGCTCTAAAGATGAAGAGAGGAAGTGCTGATTTTACATATTTCCTCTTTGAAAATTTCTTCCCGCAATACTGCTTCCGCAGAGAAAAAAGAATCAAACTCATCATTTATTAAAAAAAAAAACCCTAGCCCACATCACAAAAGGTCAACATAGCATTCTCTTATTTTTCACTGTACAATGGGCTTGCTTATCCCTCTTCAGTAGGTATCAAGGGGCTTGGGAAAAGTGCATGGTCTGGGCTTCAAGGACAGATGCTATAATTCACAAGATCCCCACAGGCCTCTCAGAGACTGCAGCCTTGAATACCAGAAACTCCTTAGGGTTTTCTAATGTATGGCATAGGAGGCTTAACAGCTTCTTCTTGCACTGATGCACTGAAACAAATTCCCTATGTCTGTATCCAAAAGAAAAGAAGCAATTCTCATCTGCCAGCTGCTTATTAACAAAACAACCCTGAGTGTGATCTTTCATTGTTACATGGAAAAAGAACAAGGCCCAACTTCCCTGGATTCAGAGGCTTTTTAGGTTTCTTTTTAACAAACTGCTGTTTCTCTAGCAGATGATAAGGAACACATTACATCTGGCCTTTGGGGCCAGTCAGCTTCCCCACTGAGGCTTATTCAGCTGTATGGGCTATAAACCAATAAGCTTTATCCTCACTTTGGTTTCTCCTAACTTTCCTTCTTTTGCTGAAGGCTGGAAACCCCCTTAAAGGAAAGGCATCACAGTGCAGCACACCCAGATTCAGCACTGGACAGTGCTGGGGTTGAGACTGAAAATGAGGAAGTTCTACAGGGAGCCAAGAAACCTGGAATAAAGTTTATCATTTCCTCACTGAAACTCTGCTGGATTGACATACTGCTGAGCTTCTGAAGAAGCAAATGTTAGTCAGGTAGATTTCTAGAAATAAGAGTTGCTCTGTTGCCTCTGGTGATTGACCAATCTAAGTCTATTGCTAGCTCCACTCTAAATGATGACATATGAAAGCTGTCATTGCAGCATGTTTGATGAGCTTGGGACGACAGACAAATCAGTTAGTCCCTTCCAGGTCACATCTAGGTTATTCCTCCCAACACCATTATTTAACACTAATGTGCTCATTCTTTTCCTTTTCTCATTCTCTTTCCCCTGTAAAATTCATTAGCTAACCAATCTCTTTTTCAGCACCATTTCAGTTACATTGGAGTATGCATCACTTTTGAGTTATGCTCCAAGTTATGTAGAAAGAACAAGGAAACCTGAATTTGACTAAAAGTGTATGAAACTACAGATGAGATTTAGGTTCACAAAGACACCTTCATTTTAGTAGGTAAGAACAGTAACAGGGAGCCATATGAAAATGTAACACAAACCCTAGTGTTCTATTAAAACATTCTAAACACTTAAAAAGTGACTCTTAAGAAAAAAGTTTTAGCCCGTACCACTTATCACAATTTAAGCAGAAAAGTCAAGTTGGTTTTGCCAGTCAGTAAAGGGCTTTCACAGTTTTATGTCACCAGCCACATCAATCCTTGTGGTAAGTTGTCATGGTTACAAAATGTTTGCTTTTATCCATTTGTCTGAAATTCGTATGGAATTCCCACACGACCAAAACCAGCAGTGGTTGGGAGTGCTCCACCAACATTTAGGAACTTGAGTCAGAAACACACACCACTTCCGCTCAGACGATTATCTGGGAAACACTAAAACAAATGATTCATACCATTTCGAGCCATGGAAGGGAGGAAACAAACATCACATTCAACTATTTAAAACATTCAGTGATGACTCACACCAGTTTAGGATATTTCCAGAATCCACTGCTTTTCCTCAAGTAAAAAATTGCAGTTGCCTATTCGAAAAAACAAACAAGCCAACCTGCATTCAACAGACACATTGAACTATCAAAGAATGAATAAAAAGGTAAGGGTTGGCAATCATTTTCCACCCTCACTCCAAATAATGCACAAAACCCAAGAAGCTCAGTGGATGGTATCTCTGTTAGCCAAGGACAGAAAGCCTAACAACTCCCAACTGATAATTAGGGCTATTTAGGTTTGATTTTAGCTGTATTGGCAAAAATCTGCTGGGAGATTCTGCTGCAGTAACCAGTCCTTTACCTGTCTTGTTTCAGCTGTATTAGCAGCACGGGCTTATCTCAGCCCATGTTTTGCTTGGACTCACAGTTGTGTTATTTCAGCAGCAAATACTAACAAAACGTTAATCCAGTCACAGGAGCAAGAAGATATAACCAATTAAGAGTGAGAAATAAGGAACAGCCTGCGCAAAGCTAAGAATAGAGCAGAGCAATGCATCCAAAGCAGTGTTACACAGCACTCACTGGTTTGCAGTGACTAAATGGCCATGCAGGGAAGTAACATGGGTTGGACTGAGGAACAGAAAAAAAACTAAATAGGAGCAACTATATAGTACAGACTGCTTTTCCCCTAATAGAAGGGCACTGGGAAGAGAATACTTCCCAAGTCTGGCCATCTTAGGGAAGGAAAGTTAAATCAGCTTGGGATTTCTGTCTGCTACTCACTCATAACTCTAAGTCTGATAAATAAAAGAACTAGAAAGCATTATCAAGACAAAATCATATTTTGAGTGACAGAAAGACAGCAGCGCACAGTTTCGTAAAGGACCACACAATTTCTCCTATGCCAAATAAAGCTTTGATTTTGTCAAGAAGAAAAGAACAACAAAATATACTCCTATTAGTTATTCTCTAATTTTGACATTCCCAGAACTCGCACAGTAGAAAGTTTTAGAAGTCAGTAATTCTGGGGGGAGGAAGGAATATTTAGTAGCTCCAAAATTCTCAACCAGAAGAAAGAAAACAGAAAAATTATGGCCTTTAGAAGTTTCTGTTCAGATTTTCCTACTCATTAGTCATGTGATGGTACAATCTGCCTAACAACCCAGGCACCCCCTCCCTGTCCCACCCAGGGATGACTGTTGTTACAGGGAAAGCAGGGGGAGAAGGAGGGAGTTTGGTATTGAGAGCTATTTTTCCAGGACAGAGTTTGGGAGGGAAGGGTCCTGAATACATTCATTTTCTTTCAAAGATATAAAGTTTTCTTTCAAAAAAATTTAAAAATCAGCTTCTCTCTTGCAGAAGAGTTGTAAGAATTGAAACAAAATGATAAATACTTAACTACTATAATACTAAACATGTGTATAACATTTCTACCGGTGCCACACTTTTAACTTGGTTATGGGCAGATATGAATAGACTGAGACCACAGAATCCACAGTTCAGCTGGGCTGCTCACATGTGGGATTTTTGTTTCCATACACACCAGGGACTCAAAATACTACATGCAAGTGAGCAAAATGAAATTTAGTTGCTATGGATACCACCACATCTATTTTTTTCCTCTTCAGTATGTTAACAGCGTCACTGTACATGAATTATTCTGATTCTCTTTACAATAGTGTGGGTCAATCACTGACTCATGCGTCAGGATTTGCTGTTTGGGGAAACCTAAATTTCCTAGAAGTTTTTAGAAACTCCTTACACCTCCCTTGTGTCCACGAGAAAGCTCCTTTCTGGCAACTGGAAACGCTCTAGAAAACACAGCTGGATAAAACCCACATATTCAACACACACATACACACACTACTACGGGATGAGAGAACTCATCTGAAACTTCTGCAGCTGCCAGAATGGATGTGGCTTTTCCTAAAACTGAGCAAGGAGAAACAGCTGCAGACAAGAATCTTACCCGCCTGCCTCAAACCTTCCAAGTCCTCCCCTCCATGCCCACCAGGGAAGTAGCTCCCAGGAGGGCTTGTACACATCCTTTCAGGATAAGAGCCTGTACACAATGTGTATTCCTAAGTTACTCCTGCTATCAATTCTTCAATTCTGTATTTAGAAGATTAAAAAGCACTTTGCTTAAAAAGTTGAGCTGTTCATTACTGAATGAAATTTCATAAAGTTGAAAAAATATTAACTTAGAACCCTAATTAAAGTTTTACCAGCCTAGAAATGTGTTTGCTTATTGTTTGTTTGAAGGTTGTTTTTTTCTTTTTTTGAAGTGCCATCTGAGAAAGTGGATGAGTCTGATTTTTAACTGCTTGTCACCAGACAGACTCTTCACTCCTCCCTTCCCCACATGATCCTTGCACATTCACATCCCTTTCCTGAGCCAGCACAGCCACTTGTATGAGCCAAATGCCCCTATTCATTTTTTTTTTGCTGGTGATTTGCTTGAGCCAGCTCACCATGGGCTGGCTGCTGACACAGAAGCAATGGGAGCATTCAAACTGCTCACTGTGACAGACAGGGATGCAATGGCTCTGCAAACCCACATCCATCAGCTAAGCTCCCTGCATCGACCATATATATCAGAACTACTCCATTTCTTGTATCTTCCTTTAAATATCTCAAAACGCTTTTCATGACACCTGAACTTTTCCAAACTTGGACACTTTTCCAGGTAATTTTATCACTCATTAAATTCTTTCCAATTACACAAAACCTTACTCATGCAAAAACACAAGTTTCCCCTTCCATAATTCAACATATAAATCACTCCGAGATTCTTTGAAAAAATAAAGAAAATATTCTGCAATATAGAAATTTCAGATGTTATGTTAACCTAACTGTCCCTACAGTACTAACAGTATGGCATATGGCAATAAGAAAAGACTAGAGTTTTAGGGCCCCGACTTCAAAAAAAAAAAGCACACGAAAACAATTAGGTATCCAGAACCCACATGAGCAATTAATGTATTAAACACAAGCACAACAAGGCAGTTACAACTTTATACAATTATCCATGCATGATTTAAAAGTTAAAACTTGTGGGTTTTGTGGTTTTTGGGGTGGGTTTTTTTTCAATCAGGACTTCATTTCTTCCAAAATCTTCCTAACACTGACTTCAATCAGTGATTTATTCAATTTAGACGACACCTAGAGGAGAACTTGCAAAGTGTTCCTTATAAAGAAATACTTATAATATAGAATCAGAAAGATGGTATCAAAACTCAATACATAAAACACAATACATGTGAGCTGTATATTACTCGTTTAAAACATTAAGGAAATTAACCTCTATACACCCTTGCCTCTAAAAACCCATAGAATTAGGTATCT
The DNA here is from genome assembly GCF_000695815.1 of Acanthisitta chloris. Classification (NCBI taxonomy): domain Eukaryota; kingdom Metazoa; phylum Chordata; class Aves; order Passeriformes; family Acanthisittidae; genus Acanthisitta; species Acanthisitta chloris. The sequence goes on from NW_008658925.1 coordinate 100,641, forward strand.
TAGAATCTACAAATAACTAACTCCCATTCAGCAAACATACAGGCATGAAAAGGGAAAGTATTTGGTCAATTTTTTTTCAGAATTGGGCCACACAACATATTGTATCCAATTGTTTTCCACCACTTCTTGGCAACTTTTGTGTTATAAAAGGAGTATGAAAACAAAAAAACAGGTTTCTATAAAATAAAATGAGCTTTATGAATATGTTAGGAACACTTTAACCTATAGTAACAAGAAGTCAATAATACGGTTTTTAGAGTCCTATTTATTTATAACTTATACCAAACTGTGGACTGTCTTCCCCAGAAAACTCCACTAATGCAACCAGCCTACTCAAAATGTACAGCAATGAAGACCACTGAACTCATGAATTGGTTTCTACACTAAACCAGAATCTAGAAATACATCAATAAACTTATAAATCTTGCTTAAAAAACACCACACAATTAGGACAATGCAACCATTAACACATGCAGGTATAAATTTTTGGAGTCTTGACTCAGCTGTTGTAACTTTCTCTCCTGGAAATTATTTCAGGCCCTAGAAAATAAAGGCAACTGACTGTTTTTTCAGGAGTGTTGATCTCACAAGTTTCTTCTTGGATGTACACTGACACCTCATGGCCATTTAAAAACATTTAAGGTCTACTCTTTTAGTTCTGTTTTTGTTTGTTTTTAAAACTCCAATCACTTTTTCTTTTAATGAAATGCTGTCCTCTTTAGAAATATACAGGACATTATTTGGTCTAGTGCTCATTTTTTCTTAATAAGAAACTACTTAGCATTCATTTTTGATGAGCCATGGGGGTCCCTGTCCCCTGCAAACACTGAACCACAGAACACAGAAAGACAAGGTACCTCTTCCCTCCAGGTTCAGCCCCCCTAAACTGCAGAGCAGCAGCCACAGACGCTGTGACTCCTTAGAGAACAAACAGACCAGGAAGATGAATAGGGCTACTGTCATATGGAGAATGAGACTGGAAATGTTCTTCCCTAAATGACAGACACTAGCTATGGATAATTTTCTGGTGCTATGCCAAAGCCCTTTACTCTTTGAAGTCCATGAAAACCTTCAGTTACACTCATGATTACATAAGAACATTAATAAAATTCATAATTTCCAGTTCAATTTGTGGCAAAGTAAGAATAAGCTTTATCTAGCACTGTTGTGCCACAGAAAAAAAAGAGCAGCTCCATTATGTCATTTCCTTTGAGGTGCTACTTCAAATTTTTGGATCTTCTGAAAAAGAATACTTGAATTTTGTTCTCTAAGGTATTTATAACATTCACTAACACAGTATTTAAATATTTTCCGCAAAATCTGTGAGGATTTCTATTTAAAGAAAAAGCATTAAATAAAAAAGTTAAAAAAAAGCTTTTACTCCATCTCTTTCCCATGCCTAAGGGAAGAGGAAAAGATTCTTAAGCATTTACCCGTTACTTAATACAAGCTTTGATTTCCATCTTTTGAAGTGGAATTCCTGCAGCACTGAAACCTAATCAAGAAGGACAAAATGATTCACTCTCCATCCCAGACAAACAACCAATCAACTTCTTGTCCCACAGAATTCCTGGCTTTAACAGAGATGGAACAAGCATACTGCCAGTCTGCATATTTTTACAACACATTCCCTCCCACTCCTGCCAAAAAGTAGCAGCTGATAAATTCCATTCATCATGGAAGAGAGCTTACTTTTCAGTCATTACTATCACCATCTGGGGAAATATCACACCTATTCTCATTTATAAAGGATTAAAATGAGGTCATCTTGAAGTACACACTTGAGACAGAACCCAATGTAATGCACTTAAAATTAAAGCTTATTCTGCTCTGCACATATGTATTAAAGAGCTACTAGCAACATCTGCAGAAATGGTAGAACATACTAACTGCCACAGGCATCCACTTTTGTAGCCCAGCCAAACTTCAGACTCAGGTTTTCTGCATCAGGTGCCAGAATCAGCTAAGAAACACTGGGCGGGGACACACACACACACCAAAACAAACCAAAAGAAAAAAAAAACCCAGCACAACAAAACCCCACTCAATTATTAGTAAGATTAGGATAAAAATAAATTTTATCTTCAGCAGTTTAACCCACACTTACAGCAATTTAAGTTATAGCACCACACTATTTTGTAGCTGGTCATGCAAGTTTGAAAGGCCAAAGAAATGCACCATTCTGGTACCCATTGCACACAGAATCTGGATTTAGGTTTTATGGCTTGGTTATTATTGGACTGTCAAATTAGGACCAAATTTCCTTAAGATAAAGTCCCTTACCTGTATATGAAAAATGGTTTTGGATAGCTTGTAGCTGCCTAGCAACACAGTTTTCTGAACAATTTATCCCAAAAGAAGAATTTCCAGCCATAAACAATTCCCATAACATGTACAAAGTGGACTAGCAAGCTCCACCCAAAAACAATCACCCATCTTTCAGCAAGTGCAGTTTTGGGGAATACTGTAGCTAGCACTGTATTTCTAATATTTCTAAATCAAAATGTACATCACTTCTGTATTTGCACAAGAGCATACCAAGATTTATCAGCAACCATGGTTTTCAGTTTCCTACCTAAACCACTATTAACCATTATTTTTACAGCCACTTCAACCCCAAGAAAGACATGAGAAGGGGAAAACAGCGCTTTTCCCCACCACTCAGAAGTCAGAACGTTTTCCCCTAATTGCCTGATTCGCACTTCAGTTCCAGTTTGATTCTTGTCTGGGACAGGTCTGTCAAGAAAAACAATCAACAGGCATATAAAACTGGAAAAGATCAAAGATCAGGTTTGCAGGCTGAATCTTAACACAGGCTCCAAATTATGGGAGGCATCTATACCACAAAGCAGCCTGGCCTCCAGATTTCCAGCATGTGATGTTAAGGAACTAAGAGAAGCTGCAGCTCTTCAAAATGGTAAAAAAACAACTGGTATCAACAGTACAGAACACAACCCACTTTAGTAGTAGTAGTAGTAGTAATAGTAGTAGTATTACCACCTAATGAGATTTAACAGAATGATTAAAGAGGCATAAAATCCACTTGATCTTTAATTTGAGATCCTTAGGGCAGCTCAGAGGGTAAACAGCAAGCTCACTACCCTGGACTTCAGGAGAGCAGATTTTGGTCTCTTCGAGGATCATCTTGGTCAAGTGCCATGGGACAGAGCCCTGGAGGGAAGAGGGGTCCAAGGGGGACGTATAACATTCAAGGATTGTCTTCTCCGGGCTCAAGAGCAATGTATCCCTATAAAGTTCAGAAAATCAGAGAATGCCAGGAGTCCTGTGAACAAGGAGCTCCTGGACAAACACACACAGATAGCTTATAGAGGGTGGAAGCAAGGACTATAGATAGCCTGGGAGGAATACAAAGAAACTGTCTCAGCAGCCAGGGATCTGGTTAGGAAAGCTAAAGCACTGGCAAAGGTAAAAGTGGCCCAGAACATCGAGGAGAAAAAAAAAAATCCAACAAACTACTTTAGGTACAGAGCAATAGAAGAAAGACTAGGCAAAGTGTTGGTCCTCTCAGGAAGGGTATGGGAGACCTGATTACACAGGACATGAAGAAGGCTGAGGTACTCAATGACTTTTTTGCCTAGCTCTTCACCAGCAAGTGCTCCAGTCATACTGCCCAAGTTGCAGAAGGTGAAAGCAGGGACCTTGACAGGCTTGAGAGGTGGACCTCTGCAAACCTCATGAAGTTCAACAAGGCCAAGTGCAAAGTCCTGCATGTGGGTCAGGGAAAACCTAAACACAAATACAGGCTGGGTGGACAACGGATTGAGAGCAGTCCTGGGGAGGACTTAGGGGTGTTTGTGGATGAAAGCTCAACATGGCTTGGAAATGTGTGCTTGCAGCCCAGAAGGCCAACTGCATTCTGGGCTGCATCAAGAGAGTCATGACTAGCAGAGTGAGGGAGGTAATTTTCCCCCTCTTCCCTGCTCTTATGAGACCCCACCTGGAGTACTGTATCCAGGTCTGGAGTCCCCAACACAGGAAATACTTTGACCTGTTGGAACAAGTCCAGAGGAGAGCCATTATACTGATCAGAGGGCTGGAGAACTTCTCCTGTGAAGACAGGCTGAGAGAGCTGGGCTGTTCAGCCAGGAGAAGAGAAGGCTCCAGGGAGACCTTACAGCAGTGTTTTGGTACCTAAAGGAGGCTAACAAGAAAGATAGAGAGGGACCTTTTTACAAGGGTGTGGAGTGATAGGACAAGGGGGAACAGCCTTAAACTAAAGGAAGGCAGGTTTAAATTAGATATCAGGGAAAAATTATTTACTAAAAGGGTGGTAAGGGACTGGAACAGGTTGCCCAGAGAGGCTGTGGACTCCCCATGCCTGGAGGTGTTCAAAACCTGGCTGCATGGGTCTCTGAGCAACCTGGTCTAATGAGAGGTTCCCTGCCCATGGAAGGGGAGTTGGAACTAAATGATCTTTAAAGTCCCTTCCAACCCAAACCATTGTATGATTCCAGACGGGGAAAGAGACCAATGGAACTCCCTGGGGAAAATCAAAGTCAGGTTCTTTGGGGCACTTCAACAATGCTATCAACAGTTTTACTACTGAAAACCAGTGAAAATAAAGCCATCTTTCTCCCTGTGAGAACTAACTCAAAGTAGATCCCTCAGAAATATACAGTGTCTTAGAAATCAAGAACGTCCCTACCAGGCTTCACTATACAGTACCAAATTAGGATGCAAAGGTTGACTACATAGACTGATGGGAGTGGGTAGAGGTTCTGCAAATCTCAGCATGTTCCCTATTAAAGAATGCCTATTTTTAACCTAATTACAGTTCTGTATCAATGAACCAAAGCATCTTTTTTTGAGTTTTTGCTGGTTCTGGATGTTTTTGTGGGTTTGTTTGTTTGGGTTTTTTTAATGTTGGTACCAGTTGGGAGTTTTTTTAAGTATCAACAAACTTCAGATTCAAGAGGAAAAAAATTCCAAATGACACAAGCTAGTTGCAAGCTAGGAACTTCACTAGTATTCAAGTATATATCAGTTATAGCAGTTGCACAATAGCTGGGTGAAAATTAAGATTTATGGAGGCAGGGCAGGGAGGCAGACAACAGCAACAAACCCAAACAAAGCCACAACAACAAAAAAGCCAACACCAGTGCAAATCCTGATGCTTCTTAATTATTAGTCTACTAGACCCAACTTTATATTCAAGCTAGCAATTTGCTGGGGCAAGCAGATGCAGAAGGATTTAAGAGCAAGGTACACTTCCTTGTTGGTATCAAAGTTATAACAAACAATTCCTTACAGAGGAGGCTTTTGAAAATATGAGCCACAGCCCATAATACAGAGGTACACAAACTGAACAGTTTGGGGCAGTTGTTCTAATCAAGATCTGACAGAGTTCTGTGTGTAATTTGTCTCCTGATGCTGAGCACAAGTTTGGCTATCTATTCAGATGAAATTCTGCACATAATTTACCTTGAAACCCTGGAAAGACATTATTATCCTAACCATATGGTAACTATCAGAAACTCAACACCTCTGTGCATATCACAGTAACTACAGAAACATTCAGAAGAACCAAAAGTAGTATAGTGGAACCATCTAAAGTCCCTACTAGTCTCAGTAGGAATGCCTGTCTTGCAAAAGAGGTCTTTAATCAAATAGCACCAGTTTTAACAATTTTGCTGCAAATATGCAGTCAGGGATGTCCACAAGCAACACTTACCAACCAAAGACACTGTTAAGCTCTGAGACTGAAGGGTCTTGCTGAACACCATTCACAAGGGAGATGGTTTCCAATGCACCCCAGCTGGGCAGCCCCCACCAGCCAAACTTATGCTCTGTCCATGGTCCTAGCCAGAAGCATCCCAGCTGCTAGGAGCATGGACTGCAGGACTGTCCAAGGTCTGGGTGGGCTGGGAGAAACAAATGACTACTACTTGCCCATAGGGAACTCCAAGACAAATCGCAGCTTTGGGTTTTGATTTCGAAAGTCATGTGTTTAGGAGGTGGAAATGCATTGAGAAAGAAGGATTACAGTACAAGCATGAAAAGTCTTAATGAACCAAGGTTCATGTCCTACACCATTAAAGCAAAAACTTCCAGCAACTGAAACTATAATTTCATGACAATCTTTCTCATCCAGTAAGAGAAAGTTGTTGACCGGAGCAAAAAGTAATGAAACTATTCCTCTTCCACCAGGCAACAGTTTCTCTGCTTAGAAATCTATCAGACTACCATGAACTTCTGGAAACCGAAGTTCTACCAAAATTGTCCTACCATTGTTACTGTACCTAGAACCTCGTGCTTTCAAACAGAAATAATCCAAGCCATCCATCTTTTTATTTTTGGCAAGAAGTATTACTGCTGTTCGTTTCAATGTCAGAGTCAGCTGTATCGAAGTACAAGGAACAGGGTAAGACCACACTGAGTGAAAACAGACTCCAATTTTCTAACCTGGTGTCAGCAACACAGAAAAAAACGTGCAGGTGCTACTTCTTTTAAAGTAGAGGTCTACTTCAATATAAAGGCAGCACAATTTAAAAAAAAAAAACCAAAATAAAATTAGAACTCATAACATGCAGGCTGTTGATCAATTCTGGCCTTTTCAGCTTTTATTCAGCAGTAATAAGAGTCTGAAGTGATGTACAATAGCTTCTTAGGTAAACTTGCTTTTGAAGTCAAGAATCAAAAACTTCAATACCTCTCAAAAAATCAAGAATAGGCTACATATAACTAGTTCTTCCTGAAAAAATAGACACTAAAAACATGAAAATTCTTCTCTAAGCTCTTACGATTTTTTTTGACTCTACCAAGTTCATGTATTTTTCCATCCATAAGGGTTTCGGCTTACCAAGAGGTATCAACAAAAACAAGGTTAACAGCTTAAAACTGTTCAGCAATCTTCAACAGCAAGACAACTACTTCTTTGACTGAGATCTACACTAATAAAATTTCCAGAAAATCTGTGCAAGTTGGGAAGGACAGTGGCTTTACACCACTAAATTACTTAATGCTGATGTTTGTCAACAGGGCTACTTTGTTCAGACAATCCAGAGATGATACACTGGTAATAGTAGCATAGGATAATCTCCCCTAAGGAGATGCCAGCCCTAGGGCAGGGCTTGACACTAATGCTCTTTCTGTAATTTCAGAACTACTCTTAACTGTAAACAGTCTCAAACTACTTTCCCACGCTAGGATAAAAAAAAAATTAAATAGCTAAACTAGAGGCTAAACTGGAAGACAATAGCCCAGTCAAGAGTCACTGTCGGATTAAACAGGAAAACAGACTCAAGGTAAAAAAAAATAAATCTGTCATTTTAAAATCAAACAGTGGTGTTTAGTCTTGAAACTGGGACGCAAAAAACAGAGTGAGGAATATGAAGAAAAAACCCTCAACATATAAGAAATCACAATGAAGGTGACTGAGCTACAAACTAAACACACCCACAACACTAAAGCAGTAATGGAAGTCTACTTGTGTTCTCTTAAAGACTTACATCCCCAATCACCCTCTACATTTACTCAAGGCCTGAAACATTTTTTCTCATTGCCTAACACAATTCAGAAACTATCAAAACAAATACAGCTAACAAAAAATGTGCCACCACAAACCAGATGATCTCTCACAGTTTACTTGTTTTCATGCTGTAAAGTTACATTACAAGCATAACTTCCTGACAAGTTACACGAGGTTTTTTGCGTATCCATTTTATTTACATGTCAAAATAGCTAGTTATCATAGTTACGCTTTCTAAGCACACAAAGCACAGAAACACTGCATAAAAAACACTAGCTCAAATTACTGAGTGTACTGGTATTGGCTGGGAAAGAGGTAATTTTATTCACAGCAGCTGATATGGGGCTGTGTTTTGGATTTGTACTAGAAACAGGGTTGAGACCACAGCGATGTTTTAGCTCTTGCTGAGCAATGCTTGCACAGCACCAAGGCCTTTTCTGCTTCTCAAAATGCCCCACCAGCAAGTAGGCCAGTGATACGAAGAAGCTAGAGGGGACAGAGCTGGGACAACAGACCCAAGGGATATCCCATACCATGTGACATCATGCTCAGCATATGAAGCTGAGGGAAGAAGGTTACAGGGGAGGAGTGTTTGGAGTGATGGCATTTGTTTTCCCAAGTCACCATTATGCATGACAGGGCCCTGCTCTCCTGGAGATGGCTGAACACCTGCCTGACAATGGGAAATGGTGACTTAATTCCTAGTTTTGTTTTGCTTACATGCTCATGTTTTGCTTTCCCTATTAAACTGTTTTTATCTCAACCTATGACTATTCACATTTTTATGTTCTGCTGGGGGAGAGTGAGCAAGTGGCTCCATGGGGCTCAGCTGCCCACCGGGATCAAACCAAGCTAGAAAATAGCAGAATTAAGGTGACATGCAACCTTGATATATCTATCTGAAACAGAATAAAGACATTGCTTAACTACACAACCCTACTACTCTAAGTTAGAAGCATAAGTTTTTTTCAATTAAGAAGTCTATCCACAGTTCCAGCTCCCCAAGATCTCTAAACACTTTAGATGTTTCCTTCATAGATCAGTTCTGTAAGGGCGACCTATGTCTGACTTGTCATACAACCCACACTGGAGTTCATTAAATTTACTTATTTTGTTATTTTAATAAATAACACGAGCACTTGGACCCTAGGAGAACAAGGAAATACAAAACAGAAAACACAGCATTTAATGAAATTATATGACAACAACATCTTACCATGAAAAATGCCATGAGACCAGGTGCAGTATTGTTTACACAGCATGAGAGGAAGATTAACACTGGAGTTGAAATGGCCACAGGTAAAATTAATTCCTAACTTACATGAAAAGAAAAGTTCAGAACTTAAATCCTCTTTTACTAGGATTAAATATAACCTGAGAGATCATATGCTGGATATGTTTTACAGGAATAACTACTGTCACTTCAGAAATAAACTTTTTAAGTATGTTAAAACTGTTGCAATTGTTTACTGAGGCAAACAAAACCATACCTTGGGTAATTATTAATTTTTTTGTTTGCAAAATAAGAAGTGGAACTGGCACGTTGATAGGCCAGTACCTCTTGGGGCAAAACTGGCAGTGTAGTGAGAAACATGAGACTTCCCATGCCAGAGAGTTGTTCTCTGGAAGTTTCAATGCATTCATATCAATAGTTGTAGTCTTCTGATGGATTTTCTTTCTGTGGACCAAAACAAATGAATCACTGTTTTTCCTCCTCCTCCTGGTAAGTATGATATTTACAAAGAAAGCCTGGTCTTCATGGATGCTTCCCTTCCACGTGGGGATAGGGAGCAAAACTTAACAGATGCAGCTTTGACAGTTAAGAGGGAATACAGAATGCAAACTAGAAGATAACAGCTGTGGTAAGCAGGTACAGAACCATCCAAAAATAACTCTATGATTACAACACTGTTTAGATGATTCTTACTGATAAATTAATTACTCAGGTCAAAAACCAATCCTCAGTCACCTTTCCAAACTGGGCAGAGTAGCACAGATCATATTCAGCCCCAATACAGCCAAGGACAAAGAGAGACTACTGCTGTCTTTACGTGTGCCCAGTGTTTTCTTTGTGCTGTCATCGCAGTTATCTTACTGTCCCATAAGACGACCTACAGAGACAAACTGACAGAAAGCTGCAACTGTTTGCTAATTCAGCCCCCAAACTAACCAAAAAGATCAGCTGAACACCAGGGCAAGAGAACAGCTAGGAAACTCCCAAGGGATATGAAGGAAGACTACCTTTTCTAACAAGGGCTCGAAGCTACTGTCTTTTTCAACAGCACTTAAAGTAGTTTTGCTAATCTGTGCAACTACACCTTGACTCCTGGTCTTACCTATAATTCAGACCTATAATCATATTCCCAAATAATGCTGTAACCAAAGCCTTAACTTTCGTAATGTTAGAAAGCATAATTTCACTGCTTAGCAATTGTTATAGCACCCAAATCCATAAAATCCAGATGATAAATAGCATAATGTAATCCCTGGCCATGCATCATCTCTTCTCTAATGCTGCACACACCCTGCATCATTCCTGTCCACACACACCCAGTGCCCAGCAGGTTGAATAGACAGCACACCTCAGATGTGTGAGATGCACAGATGTGAGGTCACCCTCAGCATCCCAGGACCACCCCGTTCCACCTGCAGCACTCTGCCCACGTCGTTATCCTTCACTTCACCAAGCAATTTTTTGCATACATTAGCACAATGAAGTATTTTGAGCACTCCTGAGTATTGGACAGAGTACTGGTTTAATATACTGACTATTCTTATAATATCGTTCATCAAAAGATACCCTGAGACATCTATCAGGATTCACACCTTCTTGTATCATACATTACACATTTTCCGATCTGGCAAATACTGGACTTTAATCTCTGCATTTTTATACTTGGTCTTTATGTTCAGATTTGTGCTTACAATATATTGTTTCAAACTGAAGATTATTTCCCATCACAGAATCACAGAATGGGTGAGGTTGTAAGGGACGGCAGTGGGTCATCTGGTCCTACCTCCCTGCTCAAGCAGGACACACAGCACAGGATTGCATCCAGACCATTCCTGAAAACCTCCAGTGAGGGAGACTCCACAATAACTGACAGAAATCTAGAATCTCTAAAATGAACATCAGAATGGTGAACTAAAAGCTTTTGATGTTTTGATGATTCTTCTATCCTAGAAATTTTCAGTCAGACTTTCCAAGCAGTTGCGTTAATAATAATAATTTGGAATCTTACATGTGAATGCACCACCAATGCAAAATAACATTCTAACTTTTTCACCTAGAAAGACTGAAAAGAAAGAACAAATTGGTGGAACTCACTCTAAAATAAAAAAAAAACAACAAACAGCAACACCAAGTTTTGTCACTTGGTGGCAGCACACCAACGAAAACCCAAACACTTGAGCAAGACAAAATTTCTTCCCAGCACACACTGTTTTACAGCTCTCCTACAAGTGCCTGAATTTCTGGAAGGCTCTAGTCACTTCACAAATTTAAGATAGGTGCCTACATTTTTAAGACTACTGACTTCACATTCAAGGAGACATTAAAGGCTCAAAATTAAAAGAGCTCTTACTTCAGTTTTTCCAACATGTTCACAGGTTCACCTACCTCCACCAAAATTGCCAGATGTGTATTAAATGGGATTTCCAAGCAGGTGCAAGGGCGGGCAAGCAAACAACAGAAGCAACACTTGAAAGCCTGATGTCCCAGTAGTGCTAACTGCTCCTGCAAACTGAACTCAATAAGGGACTCTGGCTCAGGTGCACCATCACTTTGGATTTTATGCCATCAGGAAAGGTCTGCCAACACGCCAGAAAACTCAATACAGTAATTTAAACTTCTCCTACCAACATCTCTTCTGCCACCTGAAACTCTTGCCAGAATTATGCATGAAAGGCAGCACCACATGCAGTAAGTACCTGACAGTGCTATTGTAGTCAGTGACAATAAACCAGAACTGATAGTCTTTATCCATTTAAATAATTGATGTTAAGCAAAGGTTAGATTTAATTGAATTAGTAATATTTAATAATAATTAAATAATTTAACAAACATCCAATAAATGTTTGAAACTACTGCTAGTGAAGCAGGAAGGAGATGCAATGAGAACACAAAGATCTGCTGGTTTCCTTCTCCTCTGAGTAATGTTGTAGCAAAGACTCATTTATCACACAGGTAACAGGATCACTATCTTTTGTCTCAAACTGATCTTGTACACAGATGTACAAAGACATAAAACTATACGTTTCACTTCTGTAACCCCATGATAATTAGCTTTATTTTGCACTATTTGTAATCTACGTGTCAAACTTATCACTCATAAAAGATTTCCCTATGCTATCACATCATTAACACACAAGTTGAAATGACAGCTCCTTTAGATCTATTTTCTATACATAAAATCTTGATTACTATCACTTCAAGATTTTAAACACAGTCATTTCCTCTTAATGATCCCATACAAAAGGAACTAATAATGTCTTTAGAGTATTATGGCTTTTTTTGTACCAAACATAAGGTGATGTTATCCAAATCCTTGATTTCTGGAACAAAGAATTTAAGTTTAGAAGAGCAAACTATTCTGATTCAAACTTTAGGGAGACTGAGCCATCAGTTTGAGCCAAGCATTAGGAAATATATATCACGTGTATCACACAAGAGCAACTGTGACAGTGAAAAACACTAAATAAATTCAAGTAAAGAAGATGAGCTTTCCCTCATTTCACACTACCTGACCAAACAGCTTACTGTTGTCTAGTTCATATGCAGTCTGGTATGGTATGGCCTTTCCATTTTATCAGCTTTATTAAAACTACACTTGCAGTGGGACACACATACAATGACTTAGCCTAATCCAGCACTGCAGCAAAAGGATGAAATGGAGACCGGGTAGAGAGAAGAAAGCAAACGTAGTAAGCAAGAGAACACAGCAGTTTGCCATCAGAGGGAGTACGAGCATTTAACAGCGTTTGGCCTCCAGTTGGGAGCAGACGCGCAGCTCTGGTGCGATTATAAACACCTAAACAGGTTTAAGGGAGGGCTGCTCCTCCAAATTTTTGTTGATAAACAGCATGTATGGGAAACAGCTGCAAGAAATAAAGTTTCTGTTGGAAAACAGAGCTACTATACTATCTTTATATGTAGACAGACACAGCCATGGGACAATAGAACACAACTTTCAAGTTTTGCCCATTTAAACAACCACATTAAATAAAAGGAAAAAGATGCTTCTGATCCTTTTTCTCAGAAACTTAATGCCTTCAAAAGGAAAAAGTGATTCTATATCACAACATGGAGTCTGATTTTGGATCTGACTGAAGAGAAAAGGGACAAGCTAAACAAATACAGCACCTGAATATATATCAGCCTGCACTTTATCCCACGCTTTCAGTTCCACTTGTGCGCTGTTCAGTGCCAAGTGTGCCTTCAACACACTGCACAGTCCTCAGCATTACCTGTAAAACCTCAGCTGAGGCATGAATAAAAAGATGAAAAAAATCCACAACATTCCACCACCACTCAACATGCACATTCTTACATCTCCTTTTCTATCCCTGCTCCCTAAAAAACGTTTTTCAGCATATTCACACTAGACCTACTGGATGTGGTCTAGTCAACACCAAAGCTTTGTTAGGCCCAGTCTGTTTCAGAAAGGAGAATGTCTGCCCATTTACTCATGTCCCATGTTGTCGAATACACTGATTTCCTACAACACTAGGCAAAAAAAAAAAAGCTATCTGTATCCCAAAGGCACTCAAAAAGTAGCAGAATAGGGCTACAGTACCCCTTCTATATGCAAGTGATGGAGACATTTTCTCAGGTAATCTTCACTTTTTCTATCTAAAAGTAGCCTCAGCAAATTCAGCAAAGGTCTGGCATCTTTTAAACATAAAGTCAATTGCATTTCAGTCAGGGGAAAAAGGAAAGAGACTGCTTGCCTAATTTTAAAAGGAAGGTGAACTAAAATTTGAATCACAGCAAAATAATTCTGGTTGGGGTGGGGATTGGGAAAGACTCTTTTTCACAGGAATCAAAAGCTAGAGGCACATACTTGGTGTTAAGTACCTCGCCTGCTTAGGACAAGTGTAAATGAGTCATACCATCTGTACTCACATTCAAAGGATAGTCTGGCAAGATAGCAGGGAGAACACAAAGCAGTATGACGCTCTGCTCTTAATATTATGGAAGCAGTTAAGCTGGGAAATAGAGGAAGACTTAGCAGTTAAAGTAAGAACTACCTACAGTATCAGACACTGAATGCCTTATTATCTAAATCTATAATTATTTGTAGAATTCCACACAGAAATCAACAGCAGTACAGAAATACCTAAATATTCACACTGCAGAGGCTGATTAATGCTGTATTTGATATGAATATTTCTATCTTACAGAATAGTGCAGAGATGCTTAAAGTAGAAAGTAAGTAGACTGGAGCATGAAGTCATTGCAGAACATCAATAATTCAGAGAGAAGCTATTTAACATCATCATTTGTTACAGAGACAAGACAAAATGCATTGCCTGAGAAAAACACCAATAGAATCAACACTGGTGAGCAGCCTTCTGAACAGAGGTGTGCTGAGTGGAACAAAAGCAATAACCACACTGGAGGAAACTACAAGGAACTCACAAAAATGCAGTGTGAGGCTAATTCCAGCGAAGGGGGTGGAAGTCTCATCCAAAAAGATGACTCTGAGTGAAGGCAGACAAAGCCATCACCAGTGTTTGGAGCAACATGCCACACAAAGCTGCTATTCCCAATGCAGCTGAGTGGGTAAGAGACCCAAATTCATGGAAGTCATAACCAATATGTAAAGGCTTATAATAAACAAATTATTGGGAAAATGTGCCAAGTTCAGGATTCTTCGGTTTTCTTTTAAAAAGGCCTGGAAAGCCAAACTATGTGAAAGGCTGAACTTACCAGCATTATTTGAGTTGTAATAAAAGCAATATATTTTCAAATGCAAAAGTAACCTTTACGTTGTATCTCGGGATATGTAAGGTAACATATGTAGTACCTAACACTCCATCTTTTACATCAGATGAGAGCTGGTAGTACCAAATGATGCTACAGACCATTTCAATGTATGGCAAACACACAGCTTATTCATGATGATTACATTTAAACCAGAGTCCTCACAGGAAGGACACCACGTTCTTCCGAAGATATTCCTGGATATCTCGGGGGCTGGAAGGGGGAGAACAGATATCCATCTGCTGTTCTGAAATCCTTGTGATAATTTGTTTATCTTTATACCAAGCTTTGAGAAGCAGTAAATGTACAATTCATTTAAAATGGTATCTCAGGTTCTCCTGGTTTTCATGTCTTCATCTTTTAGTTTTATGAGAAAACTGTTAACGATCATCAAAAAAAAAAAAAGCAGAAATCTGATGCACTTATGTTGGTTTATTTACCTGACCCTCTAACTATTTTGTTGGTTAAAATCTGGCATATTATTTCAGAGCACTCTGTAGGTTATATTAACAGTATTTACAATTCCCAGCTGGTTTAGCAGCAGCAGATATTCACAGGGATGTCTGCCCCCAGTAATCACAGTTCACAAGTAGGTACACTAACATAAAATCAGCATCACTAACATGTATGTCCAGGTCTGAGCCAAGCTGCTTTGGGGGGAGGAGAGGATGCTACACCGTAACATCTCCTCAGTGACTACTATTTACCAAGGATGACCACTCGGAGGAGCTTCACAGCCAAACCAAGCAGTAACACAAGCTGTTTCATTATGAATCAGCAGAACTGCCAGAGACCACGGCAAAAGTACGAGATCATTTTTTAATAAAAGTAAATTCAAAAACAGATTTAAAAGCACACCTGCCATTGAATCCTACTTGATGGTTTTCTATTCAGAAAAAGAGCTTTGAGCTTGAACAGTTCCCTGGCATAAAACCAGAGGTGAAATAATGAACTGACAAGCCTGGAAAACCGTGAATCTATGAAGCATCCCAAATGACATAAGTGAAAACATGTGTTGATCCTCTGATGTTCACACCACTATTAAAAATGAAAGATTATCAAGGCAGAAGACGGGTAAGATCCTCTAGCAATTCCAGAAACCTTTACCTACATGTTATTTCAGTGTGTGCACATGTAGCATTTCAAACAATAACCACATATACAAAAAGTCATCACTACATTGAAAATTCGATTGGGATTGATGCATCTTTAAAAACTGCAAACAAACTACTGCAGCTCAAGGGGCATTTTTATGGTCTTCGATTTCACTTTTATAATTCTTTTTGTTAAGTACTTCAGAGAATTTCAATTGAAAAATTTGGGAAGAAAGCAAGCAAGCAGAAGACGAATTCTGATCAGATATAACATCAAAAGGACGGATAAAAAGGTAAACAATAGCATTGCTCCTTAAGCTGAGGGAACAAATCTTTAAACGCGATTTCACACATCTTTTAGCAAGGTAATTATCTGGATAAAAATAAGGCAGTGTGCTATGAGTCACAGCAGTTCAACATATATCAACCCATTAAGAAAGTTCACAACCAGGACAGATTTTTTTAGAGCCTACAGCTACTCTTCAGAAACACTGTATTCCAACTAAACCAGAAAAGAGTAATACCTTCCAATCTGAACTGATGCTTGTCACATTCAAAGAAGAGACTACAAATGAAGAAGTAGTGCTCATACACATTAAAATCAAAGCAGCAGGCTGAAAGCTATTTGAGTCTACTTTTGTCCATGGCAGGTTAGCTCTCACAGTCTGGCTTCACAGATACCTCAAGAGGACTGAAGAGTTAAAACTCTCCCAGATTACTACTGCAGCACAGAGACTTTCTGATACATAGCTGTGATGTGTTTCGGAAAATCCATGGGAAGACAACACTTAAAAATGCACACTGGTAGAAAGAGGAAAGTATTGCATACTCTAGCTATCTGCACAACGATTAGACTTGATCAAGAGTATATATGGGACAGCACGGTGGCAGTTTGTGAGGTAATCTTGTACCAGCACATCACCTTTAAGAATTTGTTCATTAATTCATGGGGTTTAATCCTCACAATTTAATTTTCATGTGTTTAAATTTTAACCTTTCCAGTCTATCTAATACAAGGGTGGAAAAAACAGGAAAAAGGGTTAGGAGCATTTCAGAAAATACTGCAAACCCACACATCTGTCAGAAAGATAAAACATAATCCTATTTCAAACCAAGAAATATGCTTTTGCATAATTAAGTGATAGGCATAAAAAAGAATGTCTACTGGAAACACTCAGCTCACGTACTCACAGGAACAAATCATCATAGGTAAAAACCTCCTTGGAGTTGTTTGTCCCTCTCCAAAAGGAAAGCAATACATTTTAAAAGAATGTTTTTAGAATAATTTTTGAAAGCAAAAATTGAAGCACATCCAAATGGCCTCACTGGATCTTTAATGAGGAAGTGCCATAACACATACAGAGTAACAATGCATTTCTCTATTCCCAGGGCCATCAATGCAAGCAGCAGTTGTCTTCTTAATCCTGGTATCTGTCTTTTAAGAAAAAGACAGGAAAACATAGCAAAACATATGAAATAAGAAGCATTTTGAATAGGCTTAAGAGTCTGCAATTTCCTATAAGTATTTCCAGCACTACTAATGCACGGTTTTTTTTTGTTGTCTTATCAGCGTTGAGACTGTTGTTACAGAACAAAAACATGGTTTGAAGATTGGACACAAGAAGGGTCAGGGTTTACTGGGAACAGAGGTCTTCCACATAGGTGTATCCACATAACCTTCTAACACAGGCTCAATGATCTCCATCTTTTATTCCCCAAAATGCAAACTCTAAAAAAGAACTGGTCAGCAGACTTCAGGACACATTTACAGTATATGGATGTAGCACCACTTCACCTTACAAGAGGCTCAAATGTCAATGACAAGTCAAATACTTGAGTAAAAAACATGATTTTCATTTTCCATTTCAATGTGGTTCCATGGGGAATGCAAAGGATACTTCCACATACTTCAAGACTTTCTTCCTCCAGAGAAGAACCCAGTTGCTTAGACAGCATGCACAGCCCAACATCTAATTTACCTGCACTCTGCCAATTGCTTTGTCATGGTTTAAGCCCAGCCAGACACTGAACACCATGCAGCCACTTGCTCACTCTCCCACCAGCAGGATGGGGGAGAGAACCAGATGGGTAAAAGCTAGAAAAACTCATGAGTTGAGATAAAGACTATTTAATGGGGAAAGCAAAAGCTGCACACACAAGCAAAGCAAAACAAGAAATTCATTCCCTGCTTCCCAGGGGCAGGAGGTGTTTAGCCACCTTCAGGAGAGCAAGGGCCATCACACATAACAGTTACTTGGGAAGACAAACGTCATCATTCCAAAAGTGCCCACTTCCTCTTTCTTTCTCCCACTTTATATACTGAGCATGATGTCATATGGTATGGAATATCCTTTGGGTCACCTATCCCAGCTGTGTCTCCTCCCAGTCTCCCAATGCACCCCCAACTTCCATGCCAGCGTGGCATTACAGAATGCAGTGAAGGCCTTGACTCTGTGCAAGCTCTGCTCAGCAATAACAAAAACATCTCTGTGTTATCAACCCTGTGTTCAGCATAAACCCTAAACATATCCCCATACTAGCTACTGTGAAGAAAGTTAACTCTACTTCAGTCCAAACCAGCACATGCTTAAAGCTTAAATTATGACTGCCACTTCCACATAAATGCACAAAGAAAACTTGTGTTCTTACCTGCCAGGCACATGTGCCATAGCAGATTTCACTACATCAATACAGCCTGCAAAGGGAGGAAAGTCAGGTGCCTCTGACTGCCACAAGTCAGTCATCTTTTCTATCTGATCTGAGGACTGCTGTGCATAAGACCGCAATGTTTAAGTTAAGCAGGATGTGGTCATTACAGGAAAAAAACAGGACTCAAATTTTTTTTTCTAAATTATTAGATTTCACAGACAGTGGAATACTGAAAGGGGTGTTAAAAAGACAGTTAACTGTTATGACCAAGTCCACTTGCATGGTGGACACAGACATTTCCAGGAAAATTAATCCCAGCCAAGTAATGCCATCAATCCAAAGCAGATCGCTTAAACCAAACCAAGACCTTGCTCCTTTATAGTTAGAGTGTCATTACACTGACTAAACAGAATTCACTTGCAAAGTACATTCAGTTACACCCAAATACCCAGGTGCAGTGCTCTTAAAAATAAATAAAATTAATCAGAATTTTTCTTGACAGACAGAGACCCAAGAAGAATTGTGCCATGTGAAAATTTGAAGTTTCTCACTTCTTTGGGAGTAAGTAAGATAGGGGCCAGATGGGAAAAGACTGGGAGAAGACAACCTTCCAAACAGAATCGCAAAGTGATGTGCACTATACAGGGTGTGATCCAAACAACCAAAATCAAACACTAAAGAACCACCCTATAAAATGAATATCCCAGCAAATATGTCACATCTCTCCAGAACAGTGAAGCAGTGCTGCAGCAATTTCTCTTTCTCATCCCTAGACTGCTTGAAACCCCCCACAGAGAGCAGACAAGCAAGCTGCCACTAAATAAGCCTCACCAGGTGTATCTCTCTTCAGAAGCTGACTGCTTTACTAGCACTTTTAAAATTAACCTCTATTTGTGTTTAGAGGAAAGGCAGACCCAGTCAAACCAAAGTGAATTATCTTGGCTTCTACTTTTGTCTTTTTGGATACATTTAAATAGCACATGACAACCTTTATAGTGAGTTAATTACCTCACTTTTATTACTTTTGCTATACTTTTTAATTTATGACTTTATTGGAGCATTTAATAAAAAAGTATTTTAAGCTGTTTTAATTACATGTGCCACTAATTAAAATCTTTCAAAAATATCTCAGGTTAAGTAGTCCATAGTATTTCCTTCATACAACAACAGTTAATGAGTTGAATCAGTAACTGGGTTGGTCACAAAGTCTATTGAAATTTTAAGATTAGTACAGTTCTGTCCGACTTCATAAGGGAAGCTTTTCTTTTCCTCAGCTTCTTCTGGTTTTCAACACTGA
Source organism: Acanthisitta chloris (assembly GCF_000695815.1). Classification (NCBI taxonomy): domain Eukaryota; kingdom Metazoa; phylum Chordata; class Aves; order Passeriformes; family Acanthisittidae; genus Acanthisitta; species Acanthisitta chloris. Next base: position 120,155 of record NW_008658925.1, read on the forward strand.
ACACACCAAGAGTAGTAATTGCAAAGAAAATAGCATTTGTTCCAGAAGAGGCTACTGTCGTCTAACGCTGCTTTCAAACAGTGAACTTTCACAGACTCGTTCCAAGTGCTTAGCTCATGACTTCCGCCCATGAAGCAGTTCAAATTCAATCCTCTGGCAAGAAATATATACTACTTAAGTGTTACTTTTTTATAATTCTCAGAATGCAAGTAGATGCTATGCTTAAATCTTAACAAGTTATAGTCACATCTTTCCCCAATGTAATTTTTAAATTAAAAATTTCCCTGCCCTGTTCTCTATGTACCCAAGTTTGAACATTCCCTCAGAGTTCCCACAATCCATGCCAATAAACCACATCAAGTTTGAACATTCCCTCAAAATTCCCACAATCCATGCCAATAAACCACACTGAAAATAGATTAACCTTTTGTCTAGTCTTATCACTGAGAACCTTTGTACAACATAATACAAAACACACAACAAAAAGTACTCCATATCTCTTCTAAGTCAGGGAACATTAAGCACAGAATAGCAAAAAAATTATCATATATGTAGTTTTTATTTGCAACACTAACCCTGATATTTAAACACTAATAGCCACATCATACAAGCATTCCCAAAACTTTGCATACCCTTAGTAACTTTCATTTATTTCAGCATAGCAAAGAAGATTCTGCTATCCTCTCATAGTCTCTCCTCTTACAGAGACTATTTAGAATCAGATACCTAGGTAAACTTCCATAAATCATAGAATGTTAAGGGGTTGGAATGGACATTAACTAATCTAGCTCCAACCCTCCCTGTTATGGACAGGGACACCTTCCACTAGACCAGGTTGCTCAAGGCCTCATCCAACCTTGCCTTGAACACTGCCAGGGTTGGGGCAGCCACCACTTCCCTGGGCAACCTGTGCCACTGTCTCACCACTATCACAATAAAAAATTTCTTCCTAATATCAAACCTACATTTCCCCTCTTTCAATTTATACCCATTATTCTCTGTCCTATCACTACAGTTCCTAACAAAGAGTCCCTCAATTCCAGTCCCTAAACATCAAACTACTTTGTTTATTAACACTGTGCAAAACACTCCTTCATTAAATGTTTGTCATTCTGGTCCGTCCATGTGTGTTGTGTCCCCACCCCTTCCCACATTCCAGTGTTCATTTGTTTATGCTTTACATTTTTATGTCACCCATGTGGGTTTTGACACCTACTAGAAGCAGCACTAATGTTATCCTCCAGCCCACAGCAGAGACAGATGACCTACTCATAAAGCAGCCCCTAAATGGCTGCCTAAGATTTTCAGGCTAAAATAAATTTAGATGATGCTGATAAGCAGTTTCAAGAACAAGCATGAAGTAGAGGCTGTAACCTGACCTTTCACTGAGTCTTCCCCGCTTCAAAAAAATTAAGAGGACTAAGGTCTCTCACTTCAATCTTTGCTTTTTTGCTCAAAATATTTAGAACAATACCTCATAACAAACATACAGGTGTGACATGTAGACAACTATTTGAGTGAAGCCTGCAATTTTATTATACCCTTATTTGCCAAGGTAAATTACCAGTGCATTCTCACAGTCAAAAGACATGCCCAATTTGGTTTTTTTAAACCAAGCTTTTTAGTTTTATCATTGCTTATTTCAGAAAATTAAATCAGTGAGATGCATGAATAGCCTCATCCATAACCCACTGAATTAAACAGCTTTGCAGCACAAACTGAGAAACAGAACAAAGCAAGGAACAGTCCACCTTGATAAGGCTTTCATTAATCCGATTCAAAGTGCTATCTTCTCTAGCTGCTGATAAAAATATTTGCACAACCAATGTGCTTATGTTGTGGCATCCATTCAACTATACTAGGTGAGATTTGGAATATAAGCCAGTAAATTTGACAACTCCATTTCCTACAGAGGTGAGACGAATAATTTTCTTCTATTACACAAGACTGCAGTTTATTCTTAGACTGATATGCTTCATTAATTACTATTTGTAGTTTATTTTGACTTGGGCTTTTTCTACAAGTGTATTTTCTTATTAGGTATTTCCTTACCCCAAGCATATCTCTCTGTGGAGGGAGATAGAGGGATCACTAGTCACAACAGGCATGACTCCAAGCCGTCACTGGATGGTGTCCAAGAATTAAAGCTGCACACACAAGAAGCATAAGAAGTTGAAGGGCCTTCTGTCCATACATGTTTCTATGAGTAAAAAGCCTGTGGCAAGTTCAGACTGCCTTTGGCATAGAGTTTTCAGGTAACTGGACTACCTGAACATGGTATCATACTTTCACTGTAACCTCTTGAGAAAAGATGGAAGTTCCAGAAAGTCTCAGAAAGTCTTTTTTTTATGTCATTTTCAGAGCTCCAGTTGTAAAACTGAGTAGCAGAGCATGTGATAAGCCTAAGAGTGGAAAAAACCCAAAATGTTGCAAGAAAACTGACACTTTGTTGTCATATAAGAGATGGGGAAAAGTTGAGGGTCCTGAAAGGCAGCACATGTGGTAAACAAGTATGTTACAGAGAGACTTTTCTTCTTTCAGTGTTTTCACAGTCAGTGTAAGTCAACATGGTATGTTATAAATAGAAGCAGATTCCTCAAGACCCTAGTTTCTCTCACAATTAAAGAGGAATTCACAACCACACTCAAACCCCAAAAGAATCAGGAACCAGACAAGACAATTAAGACTGTTGCTGAGTTTCAAAATACATTCTAAGAAATTTCAGGACAACAGCACTGAAGTTACTTTCTCAGAGAGATGTCCAAGGCAGACCACACTCAAGTTTCTCTACTCATCTCCAGCCCTCAAACCAAAGGATACTCACACAAGACATCATCTGTGATTAGAGGCTTTCTGACACAAAGGAAGACATTAGAGTGCGTTTATGTGAGCCAAGACACTCCTTTCTAGTTCCTACTTATGAAAACTTTCAAGGAACAACTTCACAGTCATATGCTAAGTAAACTGCCTCTCCCCTCCCTTTTCACCACTTTGCAGAAGAAAAGAATGAGAGACTGCTTAAACTCAGCTACAACCAAATATCAAACCATGGCCTTAGGCAGGAGATTAGGAGTCAGTGAGTTTCAAACATTGTTAGAAACCTTGCAAATGCAAAACAACTCAAGGAGAAACACATCCTTAAATTCCATCCTAAAATTATGAAACTCTTACTCTTTCATGAAAATTTACCTACTCCAATGACTTTTAAGAATGGGGTTGATTCAGGCAACGTACTCCATTTCTCACACACACACAGTCCTACCCTACAGCAGAAATGCATTTGCATTCCATAGCTCATGTATCTGCATTTCCTCCTCCTATATGTCAGCTGAATATGTTGGCCTTCACTCTGGCAGATAACATCCAAGTCATGCAATTAGCATAGTTTTGGCTGTTAATTAACCGCTTAAAAGAAAAACAGAGTAACAAGAAAAACACATCCTAATGTTTCTGCCTGTGTTTAACCATGCTCACTGGTCATTTTCATTGTTTCTTATCTTGTGGAAAAATCAAGACAGCACAAATACACACCAAAGCAGTTACCACTTTACTTCTGCAGCCACACCACACTGTGCAAAGTAAGAACTTGGCATTCTGAACAGGCATCCTGTGACAATGCATTGCTAACTTGGCATTCTCAACAGGCATCCTGTGACAATGCATTGCTTCGTAGCCAGGCTACATGTCACTGCACTCCCCACATGAGCAGGCCATGAAACCTTGACATCATTCCAACAATTCCTCCTCTTTTCTCAATTATCCATCCTACTTTTATAGGTCACTTTTCCCAAAAACAAGAGGTGTCATGGAATATTAAGCAAGCACTAGTGGGCACTATAGTCATGATACATTAAAAAAGGGGGGGCCTTTGTAAACACTGCTAACTCACACGTATTTCAGTTAGAAGTAATAAGGCCTCCCACAACATGGAAGGTTGAACTTCAGCAGACACTTCAGAGATCTTTCCGGCAGGCACATTCATTCTGTCTTTGAGTTCAGTTAACTGTGGCTGGCTGCTGCCACCAGACTGAGCTTCAGGTCTGCAGGATTTACTTCTGCTTGTGGCCATTCAGGAGGCAAAGAGCCAGTTTTCTGAAGAACTTACTCCAGAACAACAGCTCCAAAATGACTTTGCAACAGCCCTAATCAACATGGAGGAGAGCACTGCTAATACTGGTATGGCAAGCTTCCAGGAAGGGGAGCTGAACTTCTCCTCTGACAGCCTCCACAGACACTGCTGGCAGTGCTATTCCTCCTGTCATTCAAACAGATACTATTTCTTTGGCTTATGTAAGTTCCAGTGGAGAGCTTTATAGGAGGAGGCATATCTTGCTGCTCCTCCTTTTAAGGGGTTGGATTTCAAGATGGGAAACGAGTGTGATCCCCTAAATGCATATGGTATTTTCTTCAGCCATTGCAACAGCAAAAGAGAACCTTCCAGATGACAATCAGGTTGAAATGCAAAGATGTAATCAACAATTTTTTAACAGTCGTTCTAATTTTTCTGCAAAATTCTTCTGCTACTTGTGGGCAGAGTCATGAACCATGATAAGTCCACTAATTATTCTCAAATTATGTATGCAATAAGTTTAAAACTTTGATGATTACTAAAGCAGTTTTAACATATATAGAGAGCATTACAGAAGTTTTACCAGCTTCTAGGTGAGGAAATCTCACAACCAACCTGTTCAAACACAACCCATGAAAAACAACACACTTTTAAACAATGATGCCTCATTAAACATTGGAGGATTTTTAAAAAAAGAGAAATCAATCACAACGTGCAAAGACCTTTAGAAATAAAAGGATGTGGCTGAATGCAGCTATATTTGCACTTCCAAGATGATAAATTTTATATACTCGATACAAAAGCATCTCTGGGTGTAGAAAACTAGAGGAAGCCATCCTCTTCCATATATTATTCATGGTGTTAGCTGGAGCTTACAGATGCTGGGAGAGTCTCCTTCCTGTGCTGTAGAAAGGTGCAGCAGGGAGAAAAAGGAATCAGTATCTTGAAGTCACTGCAAACAGAGCTCCATAGCGTAGCTGGATACCTGCTGGTTTTTGGATGATCCTTGACTATGAAGCTACGAAGATCATCAGAAGAACACCGCTACTCACTGACACTGACAATCTGTGACATCCTTCCCATTTTTGTCCTTCTGGTTCTCACTCTAGTGTTTCACAAATCCTCTCTTCAACTTTCTTTCCCAGTCTTGTTATGAAGACCTTCAAAGAACTCCTCCCTTGAGCTCATTTTCTTATGGAGTAGATTAACTTAACTATTTACATCCCTGATTGCTGTAATTGTAATTTGCTAAACTCATGGTAAAAAGAATAGAGAACTATCTACAGACAAGTCATAAAATGTTATTTATTCTTTACTTGGAAGGTTCTATTTTAATAGATTTCTCACTCTGTGATCTAAGTAGTGTTAGATAATTAACTTGAAATGGCTCTGTGCTTGTGGATGGAAAGAAACAGAATGCAACATCATGAGGGAGGAATGGAAGAAACAAATAACGAGCTGAGTGGTTACTATAGGATCAGTAATGATGCAGGTCAGTAATGGCATTTTTAACCTTGCAGATGGCAGAAATGAGAAGAGAAAGTGTTCTTCTACAAGTCCTCCTTAATACTGAAAATTATCCCCCAGAATGAAATATCACTGTTGAAAAAAAATTTAAAAAGCAATCAATACAGCAGAGCTATAAAACAAAATACTGCTCCTGGAACTGAGACAGGAGCACAGGAAACAGAAGCTATCAGGCAGTACCAATATAGGGCTCTAATATGCCAAAAAGACTGCACAGCAACAGAATACTAAGTGTAAGACCTCTTCCTATTGATCCTCATGTTTTAGCAAACAGCAAGAACTGAACAAAACTCTGCAGTTACAAAGGGATGGGCAACAGGTGTAGGAAATTGCATTAACATGCTATTTCTGAAGCATCCTTGTACCATGACTCAGGTCATTTCAAAATTCAAAACAATAAGCAGTAATGTAACCAGAAAAACATGTTAGCATTTTGGTTTTCTTCTATGTGTGCTTTTCCTTCATTTTAACCTACCAACAATACCTTGTGGGGAGATGCTAGGGAGGGAATGAAGTGCTAGCAGACACCACACAGTGATCTAAGGTAGGAAAGATACACTGAGTGCTCAGGATGAAAAGAAGGACTTTGCATAAATTAGCTGATCCACTATCATAAGCAACGGACAGAAGAAGCAGATAACCTAAAGACAGGACAGGGAAGGAGAGAATATCAATTATCCTTAACAATATACAAAACTCAGTCTGCAGCAATGGACTTAAATTATTAGATTATGCATTAATTACAAATTATGTTAGTATATAAATAACTACAGAACGTCCTGAAAGTGGTTTTTTTCTCCCCCCCAGTTCAACTGTCTATGACTCAAGCAGGTCCTTCAGCTATAAGCTAGGTAGATACTTGGTCTCTCATGTTGCCTGCTGCTCAGTGACCAGGTTCCTGACGGAAGATTAAATTTCCCCCCTGGCAGGGGGACCAGCATAGATGAAACTATCAAAATAAGATCAAAAAGGAGGGCAAACAGCAAAATCCTGAAACAAAACATTGACCTCTTCACAATTATTAGAAATTCTGCAAGCTCCAAAAAGGCTCATTTTGGTCTCAATGCTTTAACTACTGCAATTTCATTCTCATTTTGTCATGCTGACTGTCCTTGCTTGTGCTCCCTTCTCTTCCTTCATTAAGGCACTGTTCTATCTTCACTTTGCCAAAGTAAAAAAAAAAATCCAGATGTACCCATGCTTTCTTCTCTGCTCCAGATGGAAGCAAATACAGACTTCAGCACATAGTGAGAATCTTAAGTATGATGGCATGACTGCAAAATGACCAAGAATAACTTAGAGGCAAATGCTCATCAGCTGGAATTAGGAAGGCCATTAAATGAAGTTCATTGTTTGAGAGTATGGAAACATTAAACATTTAGGATGCCTTTACAGCAGTTCAGGACACAGTTAGAACTGAACTAACCCACATGAACAGGCAGTTATGTACAAAACCTGAACATTCACTAAGCTCTTCCAATATGAGTCAGTTACGATTACTCTGGGGCAAGAAAACTTTTTCACCCTTATCCCTGTAAACCTAGTTCTGAATTTTAACAACATAAGGTTAAGCAGTGTGGTTTTGTTTTTTCCCTTTTTTTTTTTAACCAAAACCCCAGTGTTGGAACAGGCAGACCTTTGCTTTACACTTCTCAAATTCAAATACAGTTTCAGTAATTTAGTGAGAAAAATACCTGTGTTCAGGTTGCCCCAAATAGGTAGAATTTAGTTATGTAAACAGCAATCTACTTACATAGTACTGTTCACTCAATTCACACACATTACTGTAGAAATAAACAATTAAAATCTAAGATTATATTCAATTCACAGTCAAGATCATCTCTTTATCTTAGGAGAGAAGCCATCAGGTGCTTCAGCTAGCAAGCAGTTCCTCAACCAGTGTCAGGTGTTTCAGCTAACAAGTAGTTCCTCAGTCTACAAGGATGCTACAGACCGACTATTTTGTTCCTTTCATTTGCATATTGCTGCTGGTGCTTCCTCTTTAACTCTGCACCCACACAGCTGGCTGCAAGTCTCATGTTCCCTTCCCTCCCAACTACTCAGTCCCACCACTTTTGCATTAGCTCTGGGTTTTGTGCTGAAATGGGTCAGTGCTGTATAATTCATCAACACCTGAATCACAACTGAATTAACATAGTTAAACTGGTATATTGCCACCCCTTGGGAAGAGTGCTAGTGTCATTAAGGAGAGGAAGAATAACACTCCCTGATATTTCAGAGCTTAAACAGTAAGATTCTTTCCTCGTTTGCACAAAGGGTAACACCAAGACACCTTATTTCAACTTAATCTTCAAATGCCAGATTAGAATTTGTCCTCCACCCCAACAATGAAGGAAAACAAAACCCCCAAGAATCAGTACAGTAAGCATGCTCCCAGCTCTTAGTGATGAATTGCTTTGTTTATTTTTTTATTGATGTGAAATGTTCTGTGATTGGTATTAAGATACAGGTTATTTAAACACAAACATTATAAATAACTTCGAAACAGTTAGTCATCGTAACTAAGGCAACGACTCTCCCACTCAATTTCCAGAAATAGGAGTAGAGGAACAGAGGTAAGAACAAAATAAAAAGTTGGCAAGGAGCAAGAAAACAAATTATCAGATATTAGTTTGACCTCAGGAAGGCCCAGTTGACTAGAGAAAAATAAAAGGTAGAGCAACTCAGAAACAAGCTAGCTGATAAAAGATGAAGTGGAGGATATGAAGTATATAATATCAAATACATTTAATTTCGATGATCTTATTCCACAACCCATTTCAGTGAACAGAAACAACAGAAATTTGGGAAAGTAACAATCTACATCAAATAGCACATTGCTAGTTCAGAGTCTCAATAGCTACTAGTTTCTGACAGGAATCATCTTTTTTTTGTGGGTGCTAAGGAAGTCATTTCTTCATGGACAAGTGCACATTTGCTTCATTTTTCCCCTTGATATTTGCCTCCAAGTAATGGTCAGAAACCTCCAGTGCTATCTACATGAATAGACCTTTATACCCTCACAGAAGGCTGCTGAGTTAACAGGATCTGCCATAAGTATCTGCCTGCAGAATCAAGGCTTGCTTTGTTTCTCCCCCACCCTTTTTTTTCTTGCCTTCTTTTAAAAAGTTTATTTTCTTGACTGAGAAGAACTGCTTGTTCACGAGTCAAAAGTTCCCGAGTTATCATCAGGCAATCTGATGCCCCCAAATGAACACGTGGTAGAAGCAGGTTCTCTCAACACATTCTAATGGAAGGGCTGGTAATTGCTGCATATAACAAGATAAACGGAGTTCAAGTTACTCAAAGTTGTCCACCAATTAAAGAAACTTATCTTTGCAGTACATGTGAGTTCTTAGCCCTGGAATAGGAGAACTCAGAGTAAGACTTAAGGTATCTTGGTAAGTACTACGACTCACTAATTTTATTGCATTGTATTAAGTTAAAAGAGATTAGATGCAAATTTTAGGAAGTACGTATGATGGAGAATGGAGCATAAAGAATGGTTCTCAACTTTGACAAGATTCCCAAAAGAAGCGTTTGATTTTTCTAAAGAATAGTAACTTTAAAGGAACTTCTAACAAAAAAATAAAAAATAAAACATCTCATTAGTCTATGTCTGAACAGGATTTGTAGAGCAATACCACATAATTCCATTCCCACCATATCCCTCCCTTATTGAACAGCAGCAGCTCCTTTTCATCACCACAGGAGACCATTCCTCCTCTTAGTGTAACAAGGAACTAGTTGGGACATTTATTCTTGGCATGAATTCTAAAAGAATGAAGTCTAACGCTGGCAGTAATGAAAATAGCAGCCGTAGAGGCATTCAGAGCGTTCACGATGACACTGCAAACATTTGTTTAACTGCCAATTGAACAAGATCCATCTTAGCTAAGAGAAAGATATAAATGGGCAATAAAGAAGTCAGTGCTCTCACTGTTCAAAGACTTCAAAGATAAGTGGTCACTCTAATATCCCATGAAGTTGTTCCTACTCTGATCCTTACCACTCACATCTGACTTCTGAAAATAAATGCACTGCCTCAAGCACAGTGTAGCAGTCATACAGGAAAATCTCATACAAAATCCTCTCAAATACCCATCATTATTATCCCCAAGACATCTTCCTATTACACACTTCAGATTCAGAGAAAACAGGAAACGCATAATTAAAACTGATGCACTGAAAGAAAAAAAAAGCTTTACCCAATATAATGATGCTGCATCCAGTGAGTTTTGCAACAAACAGTTATAAGCTGCAAAACTAAAAAACTATCTGCCAGCTTTGATCAGTTTCATACATTTCAACAAAACTATGCTGAGACATAGGCTAGAAGAGGACCTGCAGGCATGTATGCAGGGAAGGCTTGTGACAGAAAAGCAACAAATCCCTGGGCTGTTAGGCAATCCAAATGTCACCTACACACTAAGAAAAACTAGACTGTCCATTACTCCTCACATGTAAGAAACACTAGCTAGCAACCTTTAAAGCAAGAGCTTACCTGTTCTGGGAAAGTTAATGTACCTAGAAACTATGACCAAATAGCAAAAAAACCAGAAGACACTTAGCCTTTCACAGTTAGCTACACAGAGTTGAGAGGAGACCAAGGCATATCACTATGGATACCCCCAAGCATTATCTGATAAAACATCAGTGACCTAAACTTTGCTTTCAATTCAGTTTCTCACAGCAGAGTACCACAGCATTTCAGGAAGAACAAACTTTTATAGGCTTCCTCTCACTTGGCATTTCAGTAGTTAAAGCAGCTTTTCATCTAGAAGAACCTGGTGTACAAGCACCAATACATGAAGACAGTACGAAGGCAAACAAACTTAAGAGCAAATACCTTAATCATAAGGTACACTTACCATATTTTTCATCTCTGCCTTGAATGGCTTAACTTTCAGAATCTGCAGATTTGTTTCCTCTGTCATTAAACATGTCTGTCCAACACTGCACAACAAACCAAGAGCAACGAGAACAATCTAGAGCTTCTAACTTGATTCTTGAATGATTGCTCTTTCTATACCTCAGTTAAAGTCTGCTGTAGAGTATTACAGGCATCAACTTTGCTCAATACAGTTCAATTTAGCTTCAAATGCAATTTTTGCAAACATAGCTTCTGAGGTTTTTTGATACTTAATACACTTTGAAAGCAAATACATAAGTCACTTCTGAAAGTGCAGTGTACACTCTCAATTATGTCAAAACTTTGAAATATATTCCTACCTCATAGGATGGCAAAGCAATAAAGCTCGAGTAGTAACACCAATCTATAGAGAATGTACCTGCTGGCTGCTTGTTGAACCTAAGGAAAGGCCTACTCCTCTCAGTGCATGGAAAAACCTCATTCTGAAGGTTAAACATATCAAAACAGCCTCCACAGACAAACAAATATTTGAGCTTCACAAACGTATTAAGCATCTGTAGGATCAAAGTTTTGTTTATCAGGTACTAAGTAAATTAAATCAAGCAAGCGGAACTGGGATTTCACCCTCTGAGCTCAACTAAGAGCCTCAGAGTAGAACTTCTCACCTCACTGCAAGTTGCCAAGCACTGCTTTTACACAAGCTTGCAGCAACTTGACAAACTAAACTAAAGCAAGCATAAGAAAACACCAAGTTGCCTGTATGCTGTAAATCTGCCTCTCTCCAGCATAATTCTGACATTTAAGTAATGCAGAGCTCAAGAAGGGCTCTTCAAGAACAAAATCAACAGGTTTATGTTGAACTTGGAAAAATAATCTTGAGAATTACATTAAAGTAATACTTTTTTAGTAGAATTTTTTTCAGGCAGTTATTAATTTGACTGCTGCAGAAGGAAACTAGCAAATCACTTCCCTCCTTCATACTAGCTGAACAGTACAAACAACAGAGCAGCCTTTGAGCTCCCCGTGAAGCGCAGCCACCACTGACGACAGACTCACTACGGCGACTACAAACACACGTGACAATTCACTGTGTTCCAAATGAACACATCGCTGTGGAGTACAGTATATGGTTCAAGGAAACAAGAATCATATTGCATGAAATACCAAAGAGAATCATCTCTAGTTCCATACAGTGCCACAGGCTGGTTTTCATAATGAGCAGGTGGTGTTACAATCTTGGCGCAGCATCCTGTCCTCAAGTCAGGACATCTTGCAGCACACTGCAGGAGAACACTGACCTGGAGGAATTCTCTGTGACTAGCAGAGCTGAGAGGTTTCATGTTTGCATGATTCCCTGTGATTTCTGGCATTCTTAAGAAAAACAATTTTAACAGAATTTAGCTTGAAATAACTGATTTGTCAAGCAACTGACACTAAAGCAGGAGAAATACAGCTGCTGCTAAAAATCAGTCCCTCTACAAAAGCCTCTTCAGAACCAGTTTCCCTTCCTTCCCCTGCCCCTAGCACCCTCACTTCTTAAGTGAAAGAATACTTCAGTTCCCAGTGTATCAATTCACCTTTACAGATCCATGAAGCCTCTAAAAAAATCCACCTTGTACTTGTTCTGGATTAAAACTTGCGTTACAAAAGGAGCTGAAAGCCTCACATGCATTACTCTGTCAAAGAATGATCCCACACAGTCCAGTCAATAGCAAGATCCTTCCCAGATGCAAACTTCTGAAATACAGCACTTCCATGTTAACATAAGGATAATGAGGGTTTTGTGAATTATTTCACAATGATTACTTGCAGAAGATTCGTATTTCTTGGTTTTTTAATAGAAGGTCTTATTTAATAGGAGATGAACAAGTGCTCATTTCTGTGCAGAGCCTCCCACAGAAGAACAGCAACAAAGCAAAAAAGGAAACCTAACTCAAAGGAGTGTATTTTGGGTCCACAATTGTTGCTCATTCGTAGATGAGGCTCTAAAAAAACAACCCAGGAGACTCCACAAAGTTTACACACAACACAGCAGGACACAGAGATCCCAACCCCATACAGCTAAACATGTCTTGGAACAAAATCCCAAGGGACCACACAACCCAAGTGTGAAAGCACAGATGCAGCCGATGAAAGGACTAGCAGGTAGGGATGAGCTGATGATACTCATCACCATAACAAACAGACACAGGATACCAGTGCTTAAACCAGTGCCTAAGCACTGTTTCTAAGCCAAGTTTCTAGGTGTTCTTTTCTCTGTGGGGCTTTATTTAGGGAGGGGGTGGCATCTTCCAGTGTCACACTCGGTTATCGTAAGGAAGAGCAGCAAGGAGACCCAGAGCAGGGTGTACCAGTTTTCATAGGGAATTTGGCTTCACACTCATGAAAACACGAGAAAACACCATTTCCAGCAAGCATCTTTCCACAGGCGGCAAACTGGCAGCGCAGACCCTCCCACCTTTGTATCCTGATACCGCACAGGAGACAATAGGTAGGACAGGGGAGACACCAGGAAAGGACAGAGCAGCGAAGACAAGTATTTTTCATCAGCTGGGATGGAAACCGAAGAGTCTGGCAGACAAAGAAGGGTGTGATGCGACGAGAGCAACAAACCAGTGAAGGCACGAGGAAAACCCTCCTCGCTTTCAGAACGGGGAGAGCGGGAAGACTCGGGGAAGGTCTGTCAAGACCACGGAGGAAAAAGACAGAGCGGCCGAACAAAAGGTTTGGAAGGCCTGGAAGGGAAAGGTGGAGCGGGAGCAGGAGGCTCCCGGGCACGTGAAGCGGCGCAGGGTCCGGGGGCGCGGAGCCAGCCCC
>NW_008658926.1:0-1116 GCF_000695815.1 Acanthisitta chloris
ACAATTTTATGAAGAAAATAAGAGAAGCACAGTTATAGTCTTTTTATACGTGTGTATTCTAATAAAATCTTTGTTAAAAAGCATGTAGTAGGGCCAAGGTTTTTTGCCAGCTTCACATACTTTAGGAATGAAATACAGACCCCCAAATTGTTCAATTTTTCACTAATGGCTCACCAAAAAAGACCAAAGCAATAGAAAACGAATTCTCCAATGGGCTGGAAGGAAAAGTATACTTTAAAATTCAGACAAAGGACAGAAAAATGCCAGATTTCGAACACACAGGATTACTTCAGCAGCAGTGGTTGTCAAATACACTTCACTCAACAACACCTCAGTGTTAGCTGAAAACTTCTTTACTAATCACAAAGGTGATTAGTAAAGTGTAGAATTAGTAAAGTGATTAGAAGCGTGAGAAAGAAACTGGTAAAACCACATCAAGCCCATCTAAATAAACAGCCACACTCCCAGCAACAGCCACACCAAATAGAATTTCTCCAGAAAATATACATCTTCTAGACAAGATTATACAGAGCTCTGTATCTTATGAGGTTATTTCTAGCAACTAAGGGAGGTAGAGTTTTTGTTTCTGAGGTTCACATCTTGGCAACCTGCACCTGAGCACATGAGAACACATAGCAGCAACAGCTTTGCTTCAGACAATTCATACACCAGCTTGGCTCGCACAGGGTTTTTAAGAGGCTCACCATGTTTTCAAAAGCTTCCCTCACCTTCTGAGAATGGCCTTTGTTGGTCAACTTGTGAAACTTGGGAAGCCACAGTTTGCACACACCTCCCTAAATTTCTAGCTTTGACTTGGCACAAAGCAGGCACACTTTTGTTTCTCAAGCTTTTGTGAATGGTTTTGCTCATACTCTGAGCTCCTTTTCTCCTGTATCAGAAGGCATGAGAATGGCCACGTCTGAGCACTGTCTTCAAAAGGAAGCTACCTGGAGAGACATCACGACCCAACCTGTAGGGGCCATGATGTTCTTTGCAAATTCTGCTCAGGCTGAACTAACACACCAGACATATGTCAGGGAACTCTTGTGCTTTACTGTACAGTTGCCATAACTCCAGCAACCAGCCCTGTATTTAGACTCAAAAGGTGTTGGCTAA
>NW_008658927.1:0-7012 GCF_000695815.1 Acanthisitta chloris
GATATAAAACCCCCAAGAAGTGTAACATTTCATATGTCTAATCTCTGAGAATGTGTCCACCTGGCTCCAAAATTAAAAGAGGAAGAACAGGGCTGATGACATCTTCTGTCAGAAACAGGGTCTGCTCTTTGTCCTAGTCAGTCTGCAGCAGGATGCTCTGCCTTGGAATGGGGTAAAACACCCTGAGCACTGCCCTGTTTGCCAAGCTACCAGTGGTGAATGGAGAAGGGATTGCCACGCTGGGGTCGGATAGTGCTGGAATCACTCTCAATCCCGAAGTTACACATCCTGGGGGTGAGATGGAATATGGTAACCCGGGTACAGGAATGAACAAATGATCCTACTGATAACTTATCCAAAGCTGCTGAGCTGTTCCAGCCTGGAGACATCTGACTGACTCTCATCACTTTAGGCTGTTACAGCTCAGTCCCAAATTTTAGTGGCAGAGTCTTCTAGCACATCTCCTCTTGGAGTGTGTATGGAGATTCCTCCCTGGCGTGGGGACACCCCTCAAGGTTAGTGCTGGAGGCTCAGCCACAGAGAGTTGTCCACAATTGTTGGTCTAGGGGAGTAACATCAAGCTGTAATTAACTGAGACTGGATCCAGCCCCCCCAGGCTCCTCTCTGGGAGGGAGTTTGGAAAGCCAGAGGGTCCTTCCTGCACCTTCTGGCTCAACGGGAGCTTCTCTAACAAACTTTGTCTGAAGCTCCCACTCTGCCCACAGAACAGTCTTGTCACCATCCCAGGATGATTGGGTTGGATGGAACCTTCAAAGACCATGGAGCCCAACCCTCACTGCCCTGGGCAGATACCAAGCTAAGGCCCTAAGGCAGACTCTGCTGCCAGGGGAGGATCTTGGGTTTTCAGTTGGTTCAGTTCAGTTTTGAGTGGGAGGAATTGAGAATAGATGAGAATTTCTTAAGAGTGAAAGATAATTTCCTTGGAAGTGATTTTGCATATTAAAATTCATTAGTTGAAGGAATTGGCTGAGAAAAAGCAGCAGAATGAATTAGGGAGTGAAAAAAAAAAACCAAACTAAGAAACCAGGAAGTTGGTGGGCAACAGAAAAAAACAAACTAAGAAACCAGGAAGTTGGTGGGAAGAACTTCTAAACAGAGTCAACATCTTTAAATCCTAAGACATGCCAAGGACTGGAAGGGCCTTCAAGGAGAGGATGTGAAAAGCAAAGGCAAGTTGGACCTCTGCAAAGGAGCAGCCTTAGACCAACAGAATTGCCCCAGGAGCTCTTTATGGTTTGGAAAAGCAGGTGGCTACTCAGAAAAATGTGGGGGAAAAGCAGTGTTTAAATCAAGGAGGGAAAGTTTAAAGTGAAGTGCAGACTGCAGGGAAATTGAGGGAGCCAAGAAAGAGCTGTGCTAACTGCACTAAAAGCAAGTTTGGATGTACCAGCCAAAAAAATGCAGCAAACAAAAGCAACTACTTCATGCAAAAATGAATGCATTGCAGGCTTTTTGGCTTCAGCTTTGTGAAACAGGAGTGAGCTGCAATCACTGAGCTACTGGATATCTTGGGTGGTGGTACAGGAAGAGGAAAGGAAAGAAAGGGAAAGACTTTTGACAAAAGATGTATTCAAGCTGCCTGATGGAGAGGGATGCAAGAGGGAAAAGCACAGAGTGACCTTTAAATGCATTAAAAACTGAACCCAGGAAGGCACATACTCAGCAGCTCAACTTCCATGCAGGGAGAGGATGGACACAAAGGCTAAGAGGGAACAAAACCAGGCAGCACAGACTGGTACACAGTGCAGCCCAGCAAACAGCCTCACTCTTTGCTTTGGCAGCCCTGGGCCTGACAGGGTTGGGGTGACTCCCTGTGCTTCCAGGGAGGCTCCTGGGACTAGTACAGTTTGGGTTCTTAACTGCAGTAGACAAATATCCTCAGATGCCACCAATGAAAGTCCTCTTCACTAGGGTTAATCAAGGATTCACTGGCACTCTTCACAGAATCAGAGACATAGAATTTTAGGGGTGGGAATGGAGCTGAGAGCTGACCCAGCCCCAAGCCCTGCCCTGGGCAGGGACACCTCCCACCAGAGCAGGTTGCTCAAGGCTCATCCAACCTGGCTGTGAACACTGCCAGGGTTGGGGCAGCCACAGCCTCCCTGGGCACCCTGGGACAGGGTCTCACCACCACAACAGGCAAAACTTCTGCCTAAGATCCAACCACCTCCAGGCCTGCGAAGGGGGCAGGATCCTCCCACGTAACACACTAGAGGGAATGGCCTCGAGCTGAGCCAGGGCAGAGTCAGATTGGATGTGAGGAGAAATGTTTTGCCTGTTGTGGTGTTGAGGCCCTGGGATATTGCCCAGGGAGGTGGTGCAGTCACCATCCCTGGAGGTGTTTCAGAGGTGTCTGATGTGGCACTGGAGGATCTGGGTTAGGGTTTGGGGGTTCCAGCAGGGACAGGTTCATGGTTGCACTCAATGATCTCTGAGGTCTCCCCAATCCTGATGGTTCTATGGTTCTAACAGCTGAATTGATGCAGGTACATGAATATTTATGCCCATTCAATACCTCTGCTCATCTGTGTTTCTCCAAAGGCATTGGAAGGTACATGATGCAGGTGGCAGGGGAACAGTGAATGATGGATGTCAATGGGAGAGGAGCTGCTGCCTCTGCCATTCACAGCCCTGAGGGCTGCACAGGCTGAACCTCCTGCACCTGCAGGCAGGATGCTGTGCCACAGTGAAAGGCACTGGAGTTAGAAAGAGCAGAGAAGCCTAAAATGTCTCTGTCAGCACTGAAATTATGGCCCCACTGCAAAAGTTTCATTTACCAGGTAATTTGAAGCAACTTTTTCTGCAGTCAAAGGTTTTCATATCATAGAATCATAGACTTTTAGGGGTTGGAATGGAGCTGAGAGCTGACCCAGCCCCAAGCCCTGCCCTGGGCAGGGACACCTCCCACCAGAGCAGGTTGCTCAAGGCTCATCCAACCTGGCTGTGAACACTGCCAGGGTTGGGGCAGCCACAGCCTCCCTGGGCACCCTGGGACAGGGTCTCACCATGCTCCCTTGAAAACTGGGATACTCTGCAGAAGGACTAGAAAGAATATCTCCAACTGCACATGGACATTAAATCACTGACATAAAAACTACTTGCCCCAGATGAATCCTCCCTCGTGTTTCCCAGTTTGCCCATGGGGGATCTGAGAGCAGCAACAACTGTTTGTGTGGAAGACTCCAAGTTTTGATGTTAATTTTCAAAGTTAAGCAAAGCTTTCACATAAAGGGAGATTTATTCTCTTTTATTAATCAGAGATTCAGCTAAGCTCTTTGGATTTTCCCTGCAGTCAGCAGGACTCTGCTCAATTAGCACCACAGACAACCTAATCTATGGCAATAATAAACCACCAGAAGAGATTACTAGTAGTTCTTGAATAATGCAAGGAACAAATAGCTGCTGCTTAATTTTCCATTTGGTTCCACAAGAGTTACCACAGGCCTTCAAAGACTGACAGAAATATTCACCAGAGTCAAGTGAAGTTCATGATTTTGGGCAGTTTATTGTGTTTCTCCTCTCATTGTGTTTCTCTCATTTCCAGGATGATTCTGGACTGCAGTTAATATTATTGATCTCATCTTCTAATGGGTTTTGTAACTACATTTTTCTGCATTTTTTTGCTCTCAGCCACAGCAGAGGTATTTTCAATCCTCCATCCTATCAGGAAAGGGACTGTTTTGGCTGTCAAAGCCATTTTTTCTCCCTGATTTCAGACCAGAGTGTTCCTACCTTGGAGCTGCTGTTCAAAACATCCTTTCCCAGGTGACTCCTCAAGCCTTGGTCCATCCAGGAGCCTCTGTGCCAGCAAGGATTTCTTCCCTAAAAGTTTCAGCTCCAGTGCCTTGTTTCCATTCACATATTTTCTCATTACCCAACGTGTTTATCTTCTAGTTTCAACAGCATCTTGAAGAGATCCTGGGATAAAAATATCTGAGTGAGAACACAGAGTACACCACTCGCTCTTGCCATCTATTTTGTGTAAATAATAGTCCTTGACTTAATAGGCTTATTGTGCTAAAACGCAACTGAATAAAAAATCCCCCTAAAGTGTCATTTTAGATGACACTCTGTAAATTCCAGGAGCTGCATTTGAAAAAGGACAAAGGGAGAACACTAAAACTTATCTCCCAGAGAACAGAGCTGCAACTGCAGGTGCTACAGCTCTTTCCTCTTGTCAATAACTTTTGTATTACCAGTATCTTTCATGACTACACAGAGCAAAGAAATTCCTCATATTCCTCCAGTGTCTCTGGCAGATTTCTTTTAAGGGACATATTGGATTGGGGTTTGTAAGCAATATTTGAGTTGGAATTGCACACTGGGACCAATAGTTCAGTTTGGAAGGGACATGCCCAGTGCTCACAGCCAGGTTGGCTGAGCCTTGAGCAACCTGCTCTGGTGGGAGGTGTCCCTGCCCAGGGCAGGATGATCAGCTTTTAATGCCTGTGGTGCATTCCCTGCAGGAAAATGTGGCTGATGCCCCTTTGGCTGAGTCTGTGTTGCCTGTGGGAGGGTAGAAAGGGACACAACTTGGGAACTGGGAAGGTTTGCAAGTGGAAAACTGTGATGTTCCTTGTCCTCCTGCCCCTTTCTCGTGGCAGCCACACAGTTGCCATATGGGAAGGGTTGGGGGTGTGAGAGCAGCTTTTCCCTTCCATGCTGGGATAACCAGGAGCTGGGATAGGCAGGAGCTGAGATAACCAGGAGCTGGGATAGGCAGGAGCTGTCCTGTGCTGAGGCAGAAGCATCCCTGAAAACCTATTTTATGTGCAGTAGAATTTCAGGCCCTGGGATATTGCCCAGGGAGGTGGTGCAGTCACCATCCCTGGAGGTGTTTCAGAGGTGTCTGATGTGGCACTGGAGGATCTGGGTTAGGGTTTGGGGGTTCCAGCAGGGACAGGTTCATGGTTGGACTCGATGATCTCAGAGGTCTCCTCCAGCCCTGATGGTTCTATGATTTTATGATGTCTAAGGTCCATTCCAACCCCTAAAATTCTCTGATTCTGTGACACTTGGGGGTTGTTGAGTCCTACTCCTGCTAAATGTCATAGCCATAGATGCTCCAGTGCTCTGAGCAGCTCTGTGGCCTCCTCTGCACTTGCTCCAACACTTCCATGTCCTTCTCAGGCTGAGGCCCCAGCCCTGTGTGCAGGATTCCAGGTGGGGCCTCAGTGGATAACAGCTACTAGAGAGCTTGCTAAGAGTTTGCAAACAATCAAGTCACACATTGGTTTGAGAGACAAAAAGGTCCTGTCATAACCAAAGCAGTGCAGTCTGTCCCTCTCCATGTGAGTTACTCGTTTTACTTCAGCTTTCCCTTTTTGATTGATGATGTATGCACATGGTTCCCAGGAGAAAGGATGTCACTTCTGCAGTGCCCCAGTGTCTGTAGTTCATGGAATTCTCCCTTTCCAGTTGCAGAAGGACACTCAGTTCCCAGCACAGCTCTTTGCAGATGTCCTTCCCATCATACATTTTGCTACTAATAAAGAACAATATGTCTCATCTACTTGCTATGCCTATAAAAATATTAGCAGCCACACACAAAAAAACAAGGAGGTAGGGAACAATTAAAAGGTTTTGTCCCTAAAGAAATAACTCCTGCTGCAGAACTGTCATTTAATCTTGAGTAGTGGCTGTGCAGAGCTGAGCTAGCCCTTGTTTGTGGGGAGCAGTAACATCTTTTATTAGATCATCCAGTACACCCAGAGTGTGCAATGTTGGTTTTCACCTGGTCCATGGAAGTTGGTGTCTCATGCAGCCTGGCACAGTGTCCAGCACAACTGCCACGGGAAGGAGACAGAATGCTCTGCACTCCCTGAGGAACTCACGTCTTCCTGACACAGACCTTGGCACACAGGAGGCTGAAATGCTGCACAGAGTTGTTGAGGTTGGAAGGGACCCCTCAGGATAACACAGAATCACTGCTCTGCTCTGCTGAGTCCCACTGGAATGCTGCACAGCTCTGGTGTCCTCAGCGTGGGAAGGACGAGGGCAGCAAAGGGCAGAGCACATGGGCAAGGGCTGAGGGAGTTGGGTTGCTCAGCCTGGAGAAGAGGCTCAGGGGTGACCTCCTGGCTCTCTGCAACTCCTGCCAGGGCTGGAGAGAGGTGTGGGATGTGTGTCCTGCCAGGGCTGAGGGAGAGGAGAGAGGGAATGGCCTCGAGCCGTAAACAACCTCCAGATTATTACTTTACTCAGCTTTTATGTTTCCTTTTCTCAAACCCATTTTGGAACAATATACTGACAGATTTGGTCTCTCATGTGCTCATTCTTGCAGGAGTTAAAGTCTGCAAGAACATTTACCTGGATTTGTGTACACAGCAATTACTTAAAATTGCCGAGCTAAGAGTGACTCTTCGAGGGAGGCCAAAAACTGGTATTCAAATGAGAACAACAAACTAATGAAGCTGTGTGGGCTCTTCACTGGCAGTTACATCGTTTCTGGGAAGAACCTCAGAGAGAAAAATAGCACCTTGCACTGCAGTAAAGAGAAAGTATTGCAAACTCTCAGCAGCAGAAATGCTCCAAACCTTTGGCTTTGAGTAACCCAAGGGGATACACATTTCCATTTCCAGAGCTGGTGTTTTGTTGCTGTTGGGAGGACTAACATCAGTTCACAGAGCTCTCCTGGCTGCGAGAGGTGGTATGTCTGTAGCACAGAGTTTACCACAGGAGTCATCACTCATCCTTCCTTCCACCAGGGCCAGGAGAGGTGCTGGGACAGCCTTGGCTTGGGGCTGTTGCTGTCAGCTCTGTATTGCTGCTAGGGAGGAGGCAACAAACCCACTGCAGAATGTGCATGGCCAGTAATAGGCAAATGAAGTGCAAATCTAAACTGACAGAAAATCATAGAATCAGAGAATTGTACAGGTTGGAATGAAGCACAGAGCTCAGCCAGCCCCAAGCCCTGCCCTGGGCAGGGACACCTCCCACCAGAGCAGGTTGCTCAAGGCTCATCCAACCTGGCTGTGAACAATGCCATGGT